>NC_066573.1:4046459-4296459 GCF_024679095.1 Eriocheir sinensis | reverse complement strand
ATCACTCAAAGTTCTTTGAATTGTAAACAAACTCAAGAACTAGAAATAACGGCTTACCCATTCAATCGAATCGATGTAGCACATACATTGGCAGGAGTTTCTTCTCAAACAGTGTCATCCGCCACTGGAACAATCTTCCCTCAGAAGTAGTAAACGGGAATACCATCAACTCCTTCAAAAATCGAATCGACCGTCATTTCATTGCGACAGGAGTACACTGAATATCGAAGTGCTTTCATCTGCTCTGCGGGCACCAAGTGGCTGTCGAGCAGATTAAATCACCAAAGCGGGCAACCTCGTAATGAGCCAAAAGGCTTTCTGTTGCCTGCATCTCCATGTTTCCATGCTTCCTCCTCCTCCTCCTCCTCCTCTTCCTACTCCTCTTTTCGTCGGCCCCAATCTCACTCCATTCCAAACACTCACATGGATTTCAAACTACCTCGTCAACACTTTCTCTTCTCTCAGCCTCGTCTTTTACTTCCTATTTTCCTTCATTCAGCGTCTTTTTTGTGTCGGCCCAGAAGGAGGAAAGAGGGCGAGAGAAGATAAGAAGAGGGAAGAGGAGAGATTTGATGAGGCAAAGAAAACGGTTGAGTGTGAAAGAAAAATGTGGGTTTTAAAAGTCTCCAGTCAAGTTGTTTGTTTTGTTTTGCCTTCTCGTTAAGACGTTGTAGTGAAGAAAACGGGGTGTGAGATGTTGCCTTCCCGGACTATGTTGGGGTATTGTGTAGTATAGAAAATGAAGAGTAAATTGCTTAAAAAACTCGAAGCGCACAAAATGGTATGAGGCGTTTGTTTGGCTTAAAGAACGTTTTTCTTCATGTTCTTTATTTTTTCATATTATTTTTCCCTCCTCCTCCTCCTCCTCCTATGCGGGCAACACCCCCTCTAGGCCTGACCATGCCTGCCAGTCCGCCTCGCCTTTCTCATCAACAGTCTGCCTCTTCAACACCTCCCGCCTCGGCTTAGTTGAAGAGTCCTTGAACAATGTGAAGCAGAAGGCCAGTTTAATATTATACATGTATTCATAGATGATAACGATGGTTCATATTATTCCTCTGTTGACTTATTTCATTTCATCTTTTTATTTCTACGAAAGAGGCAGGCCAATGACAAGATTCCTAAGAAATGCTTTGAACTCGCTGCTCCAACCAAAAAATTACTGGATACTAAAAGAGTTATTAAAACAGGCCGAACGGCTGTTTTGGTGCTTATGTTCTTTTGTAATATTCAAAAGGTTATATTTAATTAGATTTCCATCACAAAATATTCCATAATCGGATTTATATAACTTTAGGATAGATATAAACGTATAAACATACTTTTTGATAAATAAAATCCAATGTGTGAGGCATTTTTTTCTGGTTTTCTGCATTCTATTCCTACCGTTGACCCAATATTGATGTATCTCCTATTGCACGTGAATTTCCAGGGAAACCCCCGTCTGTTAACGTGTTGGTCCTTCCTACGACATAAACTTTATCGCTAGGAGAGTATAAAGGCTCACCGAAGGAGGCGAAATATTACATCATCAATTTATTTCGTCTCGGATACCGCACACTAAGTTACCTTTCCCTCAACACTGATATCCTAAACAGTGTAGCACAGCGAGTAACACAGACTACTTGATCATTTCTTCGTGGCCGTGTTGTGAGTCTAGTACACTAATCCTTTAACATGTATTACACCTGTCTGTAGCACTCGCTCAGTAGCTCCGCCTCAACCTTGATTCCCTTAACACAAACTATTTAATATTTTCCCAGTTCCCGAGTGTTGTGTTTACATTAAATTCCTGGCCGGCCTTCGCTCGCCTTCAGGAAGATAACCGGGCCGTGAACAAGACAAGCATCCGGGATTCGTGTTTTTGCGGGGAATCTTAAACCTGCGAGTAATCCACTAGTTTGTTTGGGCGGGACGGAGGGAAGGGCAGGGCAAGGCAGGGCAGGGCAGTGGAGCCAGGGGTACCGTCTAAAAACTTCTCCTCGGCCCCTCACTCACTCTCTCCTAAATTCCCCTTACGGCTCTCACTCCCTCGGGCCACGTTCCTCTCATTCCTCTCCCTTTCTTTCCACTCGCCTTTCTCCTACTCCTCCTTGCTGCTTCCTAATTCCCTCCTCCTCCTCTTGTTTGCTGCTTCTTAATTTCATTCCCCCTCCTCCTCTCATTTCACCCGTACGTCTCATCCTCTTGCTCCACCACCTTTTCTCACCCTCATTTTCTTTCTCCTCCAAATTGCTGATTTTTTACTATCCATACTTGTCTTCCACTAACTTTTTTTTGCTTTCTACTCCTCTTCCCTCTTGCCTGGCAAATTGATTAATACTTTTATAGCAGGCGGTGGGTGAGTGGTCAGCCTGCGGGCGTGGTGTCAAGGAGGACGCGGGTTCAAGTCTTCGCCCACCGCTTCAATTCAGTCATCGCAAAGTGGCCTAAGCCTTACATGCTGTCCAGATGATCACTTCTCGTCCCGGATTCTAGCGAAACTCTATGAAAGAGAATACAATTGACCTCCAGAGGAACACAAAGGAAGAGCAAACAATAGCAGACCTGATGGTCCTTATGAGGCTGTTTGTGACAAGCTACACTAACTATCTAATCAACGGTGGAAGATGAAGGACAGCAAAGGCGAAGGCTCCTCCAGCCAAAGCTGGCAGGAAAGGAAAAAGAACCATGCAGCATGGAAAAACTGCATGGCAATTATGTAGGAAAGAGGAAAGAACTACCATTACTGCCACCACTAACCGGGCGATAAAAACGGACAAGGACACCAGTATTCGAAAGAATTTAACGTTATTACGACAATGAGTAACTTCTTAGTTGCTAGTTGGATTCAAAATACTTGTCTAATATATTCTTGAAGGCCGTAACTGTTGTACTATCAACGATATCACAGGGTAGAGAGTTCCAAACATTAACGACTCGACTGAAGAATTGTGTGGTTTCGTGGGACGAGAACCTCCAGTGGGCAACATGAATCAAGCAAGAAAAGTACCACAATAAAACACTTGCTGCGCCACCAATGGGCTGGGGCCGACCCTCAGACCCCATCATGAAGAAGCATAACAGCGCTCTTGGCCTAATGTATAATAAAAGGCAGCTGCTTGGTCTTACATGTTTCCTCCTCCTCCTCCTCCTCCTCCTGCTCCTCCTCTTCCTCCTCTTTCTCCTCCATCCCTCTTGCTTCGCAGTTTTCTTCGTCATTTTCCCTCTTCTCCATCTCCATCATCTTTTTTCTCTTGTTTCTACTCTAGTCATTTTTTCCCTATCTCCATGTTAAGGGGCTTTCACACATACACGATCTTAAACGCTACAGCTGCCCAACTGGCATTCGTGTAGCATTCGGGTTCATATTCGTAGCACATCGTCTAGCCATCGTTAGGGAAATCCGTGCACCACTACTGCTGGTAATGAAAAATAAGCGCTGCGCTTATTTTTCGGACAGCCCTCGGCGTGGCCAGCGACCTTGTCAAAGATCGGGCAGGAGTGCTGCAGGCATTGTGCAACACTCGCAGTGATCGTCCAGCTATGGTGCAGCACTTGTGCAGCTTTCGTGATAGGTTCGGCAGCTTTCGTGCAATGATCGGGCACGAAATAAAAATGTTGACCGTTTCAACAGCTGCCCAACAGCTGCACAGCAGCTGCACGATAGCTGCCCGGCGAATCGTGCACTTGAACGAATGCTGAACGATAGCTAATCGAGTGCTGCCCGACATGTCATCAGCGCGCGAGTGGTTTGGCAACTTTGCAGCCCGTTGGCTACAACAAACGCCACCCTACTTGACGTCCTGATACTCCCTGTTGCCCTGCCTGCCACCCTACACTCCTGACGCCCCTATGTGCTACCCTGACCTGACGCCTCTGTGTGCTGCGCTTACACAACCGGCTGCCATCATGGCCCACTCACCTGACGTATTCGCTACCAAGACCCTACAGATTGCGGGCGGGTACGTGAGTGATTTATATTTTTTTGTGTGTGTGTGCATGTGTGTGTGTGTGTGTGTGTGTGTGTGTGTGTGTGTGTGTGTGTGTGTGTGTGTGTGTGTGTGTGTGTGTGTGTGTGTGTTTGGTGGGGTCAGGACACCAGCACACATGTCAAGGCCGCACCCAGTTCCCGGATTAGCGAGTGAGGGAAAGGGCGCAGCACATACCCTGTCAGGAGTCGTTCTCCATTCGTCCAGTAATCGAGCAGCATTCCATTAGCAATCGGGCAGTGTTCTTTATTGTCGTTTTGTTCCCGGACACTAGTCGGGCAGGAATCGTCTTCTGAAATAAACTTTAAATTCAAATCTCAAGATTGATCGTCGTCGATCGTTCGGATACCGAGCAGATGTCGGGCAGGCATCATTATGGTTGTGCAGCTTCTGTCCAGCATTCGGGCAATACTCGTACAAGCGTCGTGCCAAAATAATCCACACCCCTGGGACGGGCCAAAGTTCACCAATTTCCGACAATACAAGAACGAACCTGGATCGTGAAGCTTTCGTCCCGAGATCGCCTAGGTGTGAATAGGGTTTTATTCTTCCTGTGCCTCCACCTACTTCCTTTTCTCCTCCTACATCTCTTCCCTCTCATCTTCCTCTTCTTCCTCCTCTTCCTCTCCCCTAACTCTCTCGAGGGATAATTTTGCCTCGCTATAGGAACTTATTAAACGTTGGTGGTTCTAATTTTTTTTTTTCCCTCTTCCCTTGCACGCCTCACTCGGCGGCGCCTTGGTGGTGGTGAGTCTTGGGTAATTTATAATTCTCTCTCTCTCTCTCTCTCTCTCTCTCTCTCTCTCTCTCTCTCTCTCTCTCTCTCTCTCTCTCTCTCTCTCTCTCTATCTCTCTCTCTCTCTCTCTCTCTCTCTCTCTCTCTCTCTCTCTCTCTCTCTCTCTCTCTCTCTCTCTCTCTCTCTCTCTCTCTCTCTCTCTCTCTCTCTCTCTCTCTCTCTCTCTCTCTCTCTCTCTCTCTCTCTCTCTCTCTCTCTCTCTCTCTCTCTCTCTCTCTCTCTCTCTCTCTCTCTCTCTCTCTCTCTCTCTCTCTCTCTCTCTCTCTCATCCCTGTGGAGAATAAACCAATTACATAACACTCACCTATTGCCATGTTAAGCTTGATTTCCTTGTTTCAGAGCACGGGAAAGATTGTTTTATTAGATGTTTTGGTCTTCAGGAAGTACTCGGCTCGTAGTCTACTCACACTACTCACTTCAAAATCTACTGAGAAAACCTTGTTAGGTAAACGGATTCAGATAACTTGAATGCCACAGCTGTATAAGTGTTTTGATGTAAGGCTTTCTTGTTTCCTGAAAGCTTTTGTAACATGAGATATGATGGAAAGAGTTTTTTTTCCAAACGCTAATGTATTCATAGAATCGGATGGACAGAGTTGACGGAGTGGCCTCCAGTCCAGCGTGGGTACAGCGGCTTGTCTGGTCGTGGAGTGCTTTCAGTTTGCTTGCCGGGGGAGTATTGGCTGGCAACGAATGACCATTAATTGTTTGTGTGTGTGTGTGTGTGTGTGTGTGTGTGTGTGTGTGTGTGTGTGTGTGTGTGTGTGTGTGTGTAACTCACCTCTTGGTCTGCCGCGGGTCTCTCTCGAGACAGCCAGCCGTTCCCCTACGGAAGAGCACAGAGCTCATAGTACGGATCTTTGGGTAGGACTGAGACCACTCACACACAACACACCGCGACAACGAGGTCACAACTCCTTGCCTTACGTCCCGTACCTACTCACTGCTAGGTGAACAGGGGCTACACGTGAAAGAAGATAAACTCAACTTATCTTCACCCGGCCGGGGGCAGGTAGAGTGAATATTCTTTTTTCACCTGCGTGCCCCCGTGAGCGAGAGGTGTCGTGTTGCCTCACCTTTGTTCCCTCGCCCCCCGAGCATTGTTGACTCACAGTGATATTTTTATTTAATTTTTGTCCATTCTAATGTTTTCCCTCTTATTTTCATCCCAATCCTCTTGTCTTATTCCCTTGGAATTTAATCGGTTCTTGCGTTTCATTCCCTTTCTATATTCCCTTTTCTGCTATTTTTATTTTATTTTTTTCTTCTCATACATTCATGTACCATTTCTGCTGTCTCTTTATTGTTATCAATCAGTTATATCCTTTTATTCGCGTATTACATTTTCCCCTTTCTTTTTCTAAACTTTTTTTCCCCCTGATCGCTGTGTTATAAATTCCTTCGCGATCACTCAATTTTTATATAGATTTTGCTACACTTTAATCCCTTTTGTATCAATTCTCGATTAGTTGTTTTTTTTTCTTATAAAGTCTCGTGACTTTTTTTCTAGTTTTCCACGTTGTTTTATACCTTTTACCATTTAAGAAATATTTTATTCCATTTTTTTCGTTTCGGCCTATGGCGCCCGTAGGCTTTCTTGGTAGGGACTTATGTTCGACCACAGCCTGTTGTGGCGCAGTGTTTATAGCGGCGTCATCTTGCTTGGCTCATGCTGCCCTCCCGGAGCTCATCACTGACCCTCTCTTTCAGAGATGTAATCTAGAGTCCGGGTTGATAGGTGGTATTCTGGACAGCTTGTGGCACCGGGCGGGACGCTAACCCGCGTCCTACTGGACGCGTTGCCGCGTCGCAAAGCTAATTAGTCAGCCACAGCCTCCCCTTGTGGCATTTAGTGTTCATTTTACAATTTGTAGGTTTGGAATTCATTTTTTCTTATGTTTTTATTGTTTTAGCCATATTGGTATCTTTCATGATTTATTTTAGGTTTTACGTTATCTAATTAATATCCTTTATCTGTTTTTTCTGAATATATGTTATCTTCTGCCGTTTTCCATCGCTCCATAATTTTTCCTTTTTTTTCTGATTTATATTTGCTATACAGTCCTTGAAATAAAATATTCATCCTTTTTGTTATATTCACGTCATGTTGAAGTGTTCCGTACCCTTTTGTTCTATCCATCCAGCATGAATTATTTTCCTCCTCGCAAAGCCGTGCCTTTGACTAAGGCAAACATTACTCACCAGATGGCAGCACCGCTCCGACGCGCTGTTCTCTCACGTCAGATCTTTTTGATCCGTTTTTCAAGGCGTGGTTATTTGTTTGTGTTGATTTTTACGACAGTTTAAAATAAGTCGATTTAACAAAAAAAAAAGATCCAACATCTTTAACTTACTCCTTCCCGGAAAATGGAATTAAAAAGCCAAACTAGCAACACTCTTGTTAATACACTAATACGACGCTTAAAAATATCTGGCGTAGGATAAGCAGTCCTCACCTGCTGGCTCCATAGGGACGACACGCCGCTCTCCTTCGCCCACATGGGAAAGATAATGCTTTCTCTTTATTTATATTTGTAGCATCAATTGCAAAAGATCGATAGCGACTGATTAATGAATGCGACGTGCAACGCACTTCATGCCGCCGCGATAGGCGAGCAAATGAACGAAACTGCTGCCATCTGGTGGGCCTTGTTTTAAGACTTGCTGGGCCGGACCTTAGTCACTCCACCAATCTCATCTTTATTTTATCATCCCTCTCCCTTTTATTCATCTTTCGCATTTACTAGTTCTTTTATGCTGTTTTTATTCTTTAACTCCCTCCGTCTGCCCATTTGACATTACTTGTTCTTTTATCTCCGCCATTTTTTTCTATTATGTCATACTTACCATACTTTTCCTTCCTTCCGCTCTCTCGCTGCTGGTCTTCTAATACCGTCTGTCTTTTGATGTGCTCTGCTCTTCCATTTAACATTACTCACAGCTTTCTCAAGACCATTACCGTGCTGATCTACTCTTTTCCTCCTCCTCCTAAATCCTCCTATTCCTCCCCCCAGGCCGTCACCCGTGGAGCTCATAAAGGCAGTAATTTCAACACTTGTCCCTGTGATGGGGGTCTGTAACAGCCGACACATAGTGACCCGCGGCCTCCGACACTGAGCACTTTAAACACTTAACTTCTGCGACCTTCCCCTCCCCTCCCCGCCCTGCTCTGATTGTCTCCCTTAGTTTTTTTTTCTCCCCTCTTTATTATCTGCAGTTTCCACCCTCAGCCCTCTCCTCTCTCTCACCCCAGCTCACCACCACATCATCCACACTACCTAAACCACCTACCTCTTGTATTTTCTCCTTTTCCACTTTCATGCTTCTACCCCTCTGCCTCCTCCCTATTTTGCTCTATCGTTTGTTATCCTCCTCCTCCTTCTCCTCCTTCTCCTCCTCCTGCTCCTCCTCCTCCTCCTCCTCCTCTGCCGCTGCCGGTCTTACCATGCTGTCTTTTTTCATCATTGACGTCCTCTCCCTTCATCCTCAAATATCTCATTGCTCTCTCTCTCTCTCTCTCTCTCTCTCTCTCTCTCTCTCTCTCTCTCTCTCTCTCTCTCTCTCTCTCTCTCTCTCTCTCTCTCTCTCTCTCTCTCTCTCTCTCTCTCTCTCTCTCTCTCTCTCTCTCTCTCTCTCTCTCTCTCTCTCTCTCTCTCTCTCTCTCTCTCTCTCTCTCTCTCTCTCTCTCTCTCTCTCTCTCTCTCTCTCTCTCTCTCTCTCTCTCTCTCTCTCTCTCTCTCTCTCTCTCTCTCTCTCTCTCTCTCTCTCTCTCTCTCTCTCTCTCTCTCTCTCTCTCTCTCTCTCTCTCTCTCTCTCTCTCTCTCTCTCTCTCTCTCTCTCTCTCTCTCTCTCTCTCTCTCTCTCTCTCTCTCTCTCTCTCTCTCTCTCTCTCTCTCTCTCTCTCTCTCTCTCTCTCTCTCTCTCTCTCTCTCTCTCTCTCTCTCTCTCTCAAATATCACACATCGCCCTCCCCCGCCACGCTAATCACTGCACTCGCCCCCGCCGGCGTGAGAAAGAGGTTTTTAGGGCGGCCAAAGTGCACTGGTCCCTTATCTTAATTAGCGGGCCGGGGAAAGTTTTAATTGGAGTAAGCATCGGTTGTGTTGATTTTAAAATGGAAATTTAAATGAAGGTTGCGTGAAGAGGAAGTCGATTCCGATGGGTCTTTTTATCTCTCCTTTTGGTCTTTTCTCTTTTGCTTCATTTCTTTTAAACCTTTTCGTGATTTCTATTTTATTACGTTATCGCTTTTTTTTCACGGAAGTCATAAACCCCAGCGGAGGCTAATCGGCGATATGACGAAGAGAAAGCCTTTTTGCCACTCCACCGTTTCACTCGCTGCACTTTTTCATTACTTGTATTTTTTGCACAAATATTTTTTTTCCCATTTTTCTTGTATATATTTTTTCTTGGACGCGTTGCATATTCTGACGGCAGGACAAACGTGATGTCTGGCAGGAAGAAAAGTCATGCAGTTTTGTGTAATCTATTTTTCTTTTACCCGATTACTATACTTGTTGATTTATGTATTTATCTATTTTATCTTATTTACTTTCCTATTTTCTTATATATTTTGGATTTATTTGAGCAAACTGATTAAAAAATAGGAAACTTGATAATGTACATCACTGGAACTCGGGTGAAGTAAGGTGCAGGATTCTAGGTAACTGAATAGGAGGCTTATAGAAAAGAGAGACGGAAGAAGATTAAGAGGTGCAATGAATGGGCGGTTTGTTATAGTGGGTAGAGAGGCAAGTGTTTTAAAGGTCAAAGGTGTGTTGCCCAGAGGAGGAGAGGGATGGGGACGATAAAATGATAAATGAGTGAACGGTGCAAGCTATGGAAGGGAGAAAAAAGTATGAAGGAGAAAAAAAAAGCGGGTTAAAGCGGGCTTTCTTAAAGGTAGAACGGGTAGAGAGTAAGAGAGTTTTGTATGGGATTGCTAATTGGCGTGTGTGTGTGTGTGTGTGTGTGTGTGTTTTGGTGATGGCAGGCTGATAAAAGAAAAGGGGAAGGGGATGACAAAAGAAAGAGTCGAATTGTGTTGAAGTATGAATGTGTGCAAGGAATAAACCAAGAGGGCATGGAAAAAGGATTAGAAGGTGATGTTGTGTACGAATCTATATATATTGTGGTGGAGGTTTGTATGTGTTGAAGGGATGAAGAATAGTGTGTGTGTGGGGAGGCGAGGGTGAATAAGGTCTGCTTGGTCTATGCAAGTGTATGGGGATAGGGGTTCATGTGTATGTGGGTGTTGTGTATAGTAAAACGTATCCATATTTAAGCGGAGGTCGTGATGAAGGAAGGGAATCAGAAGGACGGAATGGAAATGAAGATGAAAGGGGTGTGCGTGTTGAAATGTGAGTGGTAGTGGGGGAGGGTGGAAGGGGTAAGAGAGGTCTGCGGTGACGGAGTGAGGGGCGAGGGAGATTGGCCTGTCATGGAAGCGAGATCGAGGCACCGCGGGACTATTCCGGCTTATTTAAGGGGAATGAGAGGCGCGTGTGGAGTGTGGCGTCGAGAGGTTGGTTGGCTGTTATCTGGCTGTTGGCTGACTGGCTGCTAGACTGGCTGGCTGTCTCTCTAAATACCTTTTTTTTCACAGTTGGGAACACAACTCAAGGGGAAAACAAAGGGAAAACAAAAAGCCCGCTCAGCACTTCTCCATAAAAAATAAAAAAAACGAGAGGCCTAACGTGAGGTCAATTCCTGTCTGGCTGGTTGGGTGATTGACAAGATGGATCGATGGTTGATTTTTTTTTTTACCAGGAAGCTTCCCAGTTGGTTGACTAGTTGATTAGTTGACTTGCTACTGGATGCCGGGTTTATTTATGGGTCTGGTTACTTTGCCAGTTGATAAATTTGTGGCTCTTTGGTAGCTGGTTGATTACCTGGGTAGTTGACATGTTGGTTGACTAGTTGGCTGAATGGCTGATCGTTTGGGTAGTTAGCTTGTTGGGTGGTTGGCTGACTGGTTTTACCGTTGACTGTTTGCAAAAGACGAACTCGAGGGTGGACACTTAAAAAAATGGGCGACAAGTGTGTTTTGTTTCCTTTAATGTTATTTTGTTGCCGCCAGTCTCCTTTTCCCTCGCTGTGACTTTTGAAATAAAAAAAAGAGACGGACAAGAGTCATATTCTCGTCCTGCAAAAACGATGCTAGCTTTTACCTTTCCCTTGCAATTTTTCTTTTTCATTTTTTTAATTTTATTTTTCCTACGTTTTTCCTTTTTTTTTATTTATTATTAATTCGAGTTAGAGGGCAAGGAGAGGAGAGGGAGGAGAGAAAGGAAAGGAGGTCTGGGAGGGTTAGGAAGGTAGTGGGGGGAAGGATTGGGGGGAGAGGAGGGAGAGAGGGGGGGGGGGTGGAAGAGGCATAAGGAAAGAAGAGGATGGAGGGTTTTCGAGGGCGTGTTGGATGTATATCAGCAAGTGGTCTTCGTGCGTCATGAGTGTAATTTGACATCAAAATAATAGGTTCCATACTTCAGAAGTTAGGGTATTATGTGTGTGTGTGTGTGTGTGTGTGTGTGTGTGTGTGTGTGTGTGTGTGTGTGTAAGAATTTGTGTACATTAAATGCTGACCTGTAATATTGCAGAAAACGTTTGTAGTGATGATAGTGAGTCAGCGGCTGTAACAGTGGTGATGGTGGGGGTGGTGATGATGGTGAGAATGGTGGTGGTGGAGGTGGTGGTGGTAGTGGTGCCTAACGACCCGATTCAGGTGTAGCTCAATACTCACCTGACCAACACACACACACACACACACACACACACACACACACACACACACACACACACACACACAAAACACCGTGAGCATCACCTTTGAACTTCGCCTTCGTCCATTACCGGCCTCGCTCCTCCAATCAATCCCTCTCCCCCTCTCTTCCCTCCTCTCCTCTGCCTTCTTAGCGTCTCTCTCTCTCTCTCTCTCTCTCTCTCTCTCTCTCTCTCTCTCTCTCTCTCTCTCTCTCTCTCTCTCTCT
Organism: Eriocheir sinensis; assembly: GCF_024679095.1. NCBI lineage: Eukaryota > Metazoa > Arthropoda > Malacostraca > Decapoda > Varunidae > Eriocheir > Eriocheir sinensis. The sequence continues at coordinate 4,284,703 of NC_066573.1, read as the reverse complement.
CTCTCTCTCTCTCTCTCTCTCTCTCTCTCTCTCTCTCTCTCTCTCTCTCTCTCTCTCTCTCTCTCTCTCTCTCTCTCTCTCTCTCTCTCTCTCTCTCTCTTCATCTTTCTTTGACCTTCCACTTTCCTTTTTTGCCTCTTTTCTTTCATTTCCCACTCTCTCTCCCATGCCTCTCCCACTATCTTCTATCTGTCTCCCTTCCCCACACTCTTCCCTCCATCTCTCCACAGCCTCAAACCTTCCTCCATTCCCTCCCCATTATCCTCCTCTATCTTCTTCCCTTTCTCCTCCATCTCTGGCATTCCAACCCATCAGCCTATTCCTCCGCCATCAGTATCTATCATCACATGCTGCCCAACATTATCACGGTCCATCGCCCCACCACCTCGCCTCGCCGCGCCTCACCTCGCATACTTGTGGGAGAGGCGGTAATGGGAGCGTGTGTGTAAGAGACAGGAGGAGGAGGAGGAGGAGGAGTGTAAAGGACCATGTGTGTAGATGGGGAGGTTAGGGTGTGGCGGCATTAGCTAGGAACAATGTGGTGGATGGAGAGGCGAGGAGAGAGAGAGAGAGAGAGAGAGATCCTTACCGCCGCTTTGATGTGGTGAAAGTACTGCAAATATCTCTCTCTCTCTCTCTCTCTCTCTCTCTCTCTCTCTCTCTCTCTCTCTCTCTCTCTCTCTCTCTCTCTCTCTCTTCGTCTAGTTTTGCACCATTCTTGTTTTCCCCATAGTCTGCATCCTCCTCCTCTTCCACCTGTCCTTCATCTTCTACCTTTGATTAGCTAGTTAGTGTAGCTTGTCACAAACAGCCTCGTAAGGACCAGTAGGTCTGCTGTTGTTTGTTCTTCCTTTTGTGTTCCTTTGTGTACCTCTCCTCTTTTACCTAATTCTGTTTTTCGTCTCCGTCCTCCTCCTCCTCCTCCTCCTCCTCCTCCTCCCTGTGGTTGGGCCCTTCCTGTGGTTGGGGATGAAATAATTCCACCACCGTATTCCCTGCGTGTCGTAAAAGGCGACTAAAAGGGACTTCTTTCTTTCTCTCCGGACTATTACTTTTTTTTCCTTATTATGGGTAGTCTGTCCAAGGGTTGTCACTCTCCCTTACACTTTGAGGACACATCTCTTCCTTTCCTTCCCCTCTAGTCTCTACAGGTATTCTACTCAGCCTCTAGTCTCAGTCTTCCTCCGATATTTCTCTCACTATCCCGGATGGTTCTAGTCACTTCGGAGTCTTTGCGGCGGTGTTCTTTTTTCCTGCGGAAGTCCTCGGAGCACACCTGGTGGCAGATGCCTTGGGCCAGGGCCCGGAAGGTTCGTGCTTGAAGGGGGACACATGTTGGGATGCGCTTGAGTGGCTGACTCCTTTCTCTCTACCCAGTGTGGGTGATGGGTAACCCCGCCGGCCCCAGTCTTTTTGGGACAAAGCTCAAGGTCAAATTCGACCGGGTTGACAAGGTTGCCAGCTTCAAATCCGAAGGCTCATCACTCATAATGGCCATTTTCTGTTTTTTTTCTGGCCCTGCGGAGTTCTCGATACCTTTATTTTCCTGGAGCACTGGGAAACCACAGTATCTCTTTTCTATGCATTCAGTTTTTTTTTAAATTGTATAATGGTGACACCCCTAAGTTTCACAGTAATTGCGCTCTATTTCCTTTCATTGTCAGTTAAGAAATCGCTAATTCAAAATGCCGTCCCAACTGAGAAATTGCGAATTATGTTGCGGGAGGTTCGCTCCTCAGTATTTTAGAAACTCCTTTGCTTGTTGCCTTTGTGTTAGCGACCGTAAGTACGATGATTTGAAAATGAAATATGACATGCTAGAAAAAACAACACGAATCCGTGAAGGAATTTGTTGCGGCCAACATTGTTGTGCCGCTGACTAGCGACACTGCCCCTTCTTTGCCAACCCGACCGTACCGACCTATGCCCAAATCACGAGAAAACCGAGTACCGAAGCACCTGAAGACGGTTTCATTCCTGTAAGGAATGGAGCCAGGCCTTATACGCCAAGAAAAATGTTGGAACTCACGACCTTCAATCGATTTAATATTTTAGATTCAATGATCAATGGTCAGTTAATGATCTTCCTCTTCCATCCAAAAATTCCATTGTAGTTTTTTCTATACCCATGTATTTTTCCTTTTCCATGCCAGCTTCGGCTGAACAACACTCTGTATTCATCTTTGGTATTTTAATAGATGTTATATTATATATATATATATATATATATATATATATATATATATATATATATATATATATATATATATATATATATATATATTGTTTTTTTTTGTGTGTGTGTGTGTGTGTGTGTGTGTGTGTGTGTGTGTGTGTGTGTGTGTGTGTGTGTGTATGTGTGTGTGCAGGGGAAATGGCTAGATACGTGCGAAGTGGAACGCCCCCCTTTTTTTTTTGCCTGCGTGCGTGAGTGCGTATCGTTTGTTTGTTGGTGGTGCTTCAGTATCCACGCTTAAAGTGGTTTCGTGCGTGCTTTTTCCCGATTTTCTATATATGAATGTGTGTGTGTGTGTGTGTGTGTGTGTGGGTGTGTATATATATAAATTTTGTCTTTTTGTCTCTGTCTGTATGTATCTGCCTGTCTGCCGTCCACCCACCAGCCCACACACTTGGCTATTTAATTGTCGACTTGTGTTCCTATCTGTTGCTCTGCTTGTCCTTACATTTATTTGCATATATGTCTTTTATTAAAATGCCGATATCTACGAATTTGTATGTGTTAGCTTATATATGTAAATGTGGACATATATGTTTCTTCACATGTTTCTTTATAGATAATGATTATGCGTATCCCCGTGACATCAGACCCGCCGGTTGTCAGAGACCGAGGCAGAAGGAGATCATTCCAGGTTTTCCAAGGCGTTAATAAGCACAGGAGTCCGTCCGAAGCGCGTTAATATTTCAACTCCTGTGACGCCCTTTGTACTCCTGTCCGGGTGTCACAGAGGCACACAACGCAGGTGCCGAAACACGTCTTTGTTCCTCATTTCTTCTCTTTGTACTGTCCTGGGCCTTTCTCCTCTTTCCTCTCCCCCTGTCCTCCTCCCCTTCACAAGTCCTCCGAACACCCTTCTCTCTCTCTCATTATTTCCTACTGCCATATGCACTCCGTCTCCCACTCCCCACCCTCCTTTACTCATCATTTCTTCTCTCTGTACCCTCTCTCCTCTTTGGGTTCTCTTTTCTTTCTTATTTCTCTGTACAGCTCTCTTCTACCTTCTTTTCACCCACGTTCTGACTCCTTTTTTGTCTTGTCTCCTTCTCCTCCTTCTTCTCTTCTTCCTCCTCCTCCTCCAGCCTTCATTCTGCTCGTCCTGCCACACCTGCCGCCCTGCCGTGCACCTGGTGGTTGTTACCTACCCTGTGATGGCTGTCAGTTCTCAGGTGTCGCAAAACAATGACTCGGCCGACGCGTACCAGCGGATAATCAACGTGTGGCGAGGACCGACGCGTGATGAGAGTGGTGAGGAGGGGGACACTGAGGATGGAAGGGTATGATTGAGTGGGAAGCAGAGGGTTAGGTGGGAGGGGCGGATGGGGTGGCTGAATAAGAGGAAAGGAGCTCTTTGTATTCTTTCAGGAATAATATCTTCTCTTCATTTAACTGAAAAACCGACATTGAGGTGAATGATTATGAAAAAAAAAACATTAACCATGGCATTCTTTTTCCTCCCCGCCAAGGCTTTTATGATCACCTTGCGTCAGCCCCGCGCACACGGCTCGCCGCACCTGCTGAAAGACGTGAATGCCTCCACGTTACATTAGTACTCACACAATAGCCTCTTTAAAAAGAATCGTGAGAGAAAGGTGTTCGTATTTTTCCATCCGTCTTTGTGGGAACAGTACGCTGCAGGCATTGTGCTCTCGGCTCATTTACTATTAGTATTTGTCTTTATATCGCTTAAGAATAGTATAAAAGAAAACACACACACACACACACACACACACACACACACACACACACACACACACAGGTAAGCCTCGTCACAATGAATCCACACCAGACGCCCTGCGGGGCCTCCTTGTGATTGGTTACCGATATGGGACAGCTGTGGGCCGGACGCCAAGATAATACTCACTGCCAACCCCGTCCCTGCCAACCCTGTCCCTACCGATACCGTCCCTGCCAACCCTGTCCCTTCAAACCTCGTTCCTGCCAGCCCTGTCCCTGCTAACCCCGTCCCTGTTAACCCCATCCCTTCCGATCCCGTTCCTGACAACCCTGTCCCTACCGATCCCGTCCCTGCCAACCCTGTTCCTTTCGATCCCGTTCCTGCCAGCCCTGTCCCTTCCGCTCCCGTCCTTCCCAGCCCTGTCCCTTCCGCTCCCGTCCTTCCCAACCCTGTCCCTTCCGCTCCCGTCCTTGCCAACCCTGTCCCTTCCGCTCCCGTCCTTGCCAACCCTGTCCCTACCGATCCCGTTCCTGCCAGCCCTATCCCGACCAATCACGTTCCTGACAACCCTGTCCCTACCGATCCCGTCCCTGCCAACCCTGTCCCTACCGATCCCGTCCCTGCCAACCCTGTCCCTACCGATCCCGTCCCTGCCAACCCTGTCCCTATCGATCTCGTCCCTGCCAACCCTGTCCCTACCGATCCCGTCCCTGCCAACCCTGTCCCTACCGATCCCGTCCCTGCCAACCCTGTCCCTACCGATCCCGTCCCTGCCAACCCTGTCCCTACCGATCCCGTCCCTGCCAACCCTGTCCCTACCGATCCCGTCCCTGCCAACCCTGTCCCTACCGATCCCGTCCCTGCCAACCCTGTCCCTACCGATCACGTTCCTGCCAACCCTGTCCCTACCGATCCCGTCCCTGCCAACCCTGTCCCTACCGATCCCGTCCCTGCCAACCCTGTCCCTACCGATCCCGTCCCTGCCAACCCTGTCCCTACCGATCCCGTCCCTGCCAACCCTGTCCCTACCGATCCCGTCCCTGCCAACGCCTGTACCTGCTTCTCTCTTCTTATGTCACTCCTTCTGCCTCTTCTTATCTCCTTCCCGTTCACTTTATTTACTTGGGTCGCATTTTTATTCTTGTTATATTCTCATTCTTATTTTGCCAACCCCGTCTGCTACCTCATCCACTTTCTCTTCCCCGTGCCTCCTCCTTATTCTAACAGCGGACATGTACTTTATCCAATATACTTCATCGTTCCTTCTTCCGCCTGTTTCTCCTTTCCTCCTCTTCTTGTGTCACCCTTCCTCCCTCATTTCATTTACTACTCCTCTCTTCCTTTTCCTGTGTTTCTCCTTCTTGCTACTTTCTTTACTCTTCCCCTCATTATGCACTCTTTCTTCTTACTTTTTTTCGTTACTTTACCGTCCCGTCTCTCCCTTTGTCCTTCTTATAACAGTTTTTCTCTCTCTCTCTCTCTCTCTCTCTCTCTCTCTCTCTCTCTCTCATATTTCTTGATCATTGCTTTATTTTTTTTGGGGGGGGGTTCTCCTAATTATAATGATAATAATAATAATAATAATAATAATAATAATAATAATAATAATAATAATAATAATAATAATAATAATAATAATAAGAAGAAGAAGAAGAATAATAATAATAATAATAATAATAATAATAATAATAATAATAATAATAATAATAATAATAATAATAATAATAATAATAATAATAATAATAATAATAATAATAATAATAATAATAATAATGATAATAGACTAATAGTAATAATGAAAATAATAGTAACAGTAATAATAATAATGGTCATAGTAATGAAAATAAGGATTCTTATAATAATGGTATTGACAACTACACTCCCCTACCACTCATAATAATTGCAATAATCATTTTATAATAGCATTGTCCTAAATTTTAATTCTTCTCAAATTTATTATCTTTTTTAACTTTTTTTTCTTCAGGACACGGAGCGCCCAGCAGCCACCTCGCCCTGCAAAGGTAAGAAAGCCAAATGCCTTTTTATCGTTGCAGTGATGCAAGACATTAGTTTACCCGCCCACTCACGGTTCCGATGTTTAAGTTTTTTTACATAGACATGGTGACGATCTGAAGTGATCATATCGATTAATCTTGATAACGATCTTTTTCATTTACATAGGGTGGTGACCCCCTGCGTTTTAATGAACAATAAAAATCAGTTTGGTCCGAAACTCGTATCATTCAGGCTGCCATGTTTAACAGGAATCCAAATGGAACTGCCTGGAATCACAGGGCCAGAAATCTCACTCCGGCCGAAATACACACATTGTCCAGCAGTTATTTTATCGTGTAGAAGAGTCGTGTGAAACTGTAACATGTAGCATTATGAGTATTTGCTAAGTGTCCAACATAATATTACATAATATCAACTCTTGAAACTATAGTTGTTCAACTTTATTTCAAACTGGGTCCAGCATGTTTTATACAAAAAAACTTTTTTCATCATACTCGTCCCGCCCATCAACTGTCACCCAGGGTAAAGCGTCGCTGTTACAATAGAGACCCAATCGAGCGTCCTCACACAGCAAAGAGGCGGACCGATAGCCAATACGGACTATTCCTGGTGAAGCTCGAGTCGTTCCGGATATTCTTGTATATGTGCATTGTAAAGTGTCCCTGTCTTGTTGCACCATTCTTAGACAGTATAAACTTCAAAGTGTTGAATAGACCACTGATGAACATTCTAACTTTATTATTTCTCGAATCATCACCCCAAAAGTTTGCTCTCCTTATAATGGGATTAAGTAATTGGAGTTCACTAGTACATCGTTTTTTTATCCAATTGTTAACCTTGGGTATCACACCAATCAGTAGGTTCTATCTCCTATTCATTGACCCGTAACATCATTTTATAAAGCTCTCCACTTTTGGCTTTATTTTCTCATGACTATTTTTTCACCATTTCCTTTCTCCTTAAACTTTCCCTTCACGCCATCTGTTCTCTTTTCTCCCCACCAAGTCTCCTTTACCATTTTTTTCGTTCCTTTATTCTTTGTCTGTCATTACCAAGTTTTCTAACACTTTGTCTTCATATTTACTTTTTCCTCGTACTCCTGCAGTATCCATTTATTTGATTTTTTTCCTCCTCCTCCTCCTCCTCCTCCTCCTTTTCCTCTTCCTCCTATTCTCTTCCCTCTCCTCCCCCTCCTCCTCCTCCTCCTTTACCTCCTCCTCCTCCTCCTCCTCCTCCTCCTTCTCCTCTTCCTCCTATTCTCTTCCCTCTCCTCCTCCTCCTCCTACTCCATGTTGTCTCACTTATGACCTCCATTTTTCACTCGTCTCCTAAACCATCGCCAATATCCTGGCCTCTCCTGCTGCCATATGGTGTATTGAGGCACGGCGAAGGAGAAAACAGGAGGAGAAAGAGGAGAGGAGAGGAGGGTGGAAGAGAGACAAAAAACAACAACAACCTGATGAAATGGGAGGAGAGAGATGGAAGGAATTTCAAAAATATAATAAAAAGACAGCGATAAAGAAAGCGGCCGTGAAGGGAAAGGAGTAATATAGACAGCTGGGAAAGGCGAAAGAATAAAGGGGTAATAAAATATGGGCAACTACGATAAAGGAGAGAGAGAGAGAGAGAGAGAGAGAGAGAGAGAGAGAGAGAGAGAGAGAGAGAGAGAGAGAGAGAGAGAGAGAGAGAGAGAGAGATCCGAGAGACGGTTCACTGGAGGCACGGTGAGAAAAAGAAGTTGGGGAGAGATTGGAGCGTTGGCAAGGCAAGAGGAGGAAATATTAAGTGAGAAAAGAACGTGAAAAGAAATACGAAACACACAAAATGGGCACATAGGAAATAAGAGGAAGAAGCAAACAATGAAATATAATGACCTGTAGAAATTGGAACAAAATAAGAGAGAAGGATGAGACTGAATACAAGAAGATAAAGTTATAAAGTGAAGTGAACAGAGGAAGAAGAGAAGACACCGGGATAATAAGTAGTGAATGGGGTGATGGCCGCTGTGTGGATAGGTCTGTAGATGTGGACTGTTTATAAAGAAGGACCGAAGGTGAGAAAATGGAAAGAAAGGGCAGCGACCTCATAGAAAGACCATTTATCACCCTTTTCCTGAAATGTGTGGCTTCTCTTTGTCTTAGGTAGTGGAAGTCCAGCCACGCAGATCAGTGTGTGTGTGTGTGTGTGTGTGTGTGTGTGTGTGTGTGTGTGTGTGTGTGTGTGTGTGTGTGTAATTCACCTCTTGGCCTGCTGCGGGTCTCAGGGACGGGATCGGTAGGGACAGGGTTGGAAGGGACGGGATCGGTAGGGACAGGGTTGGAAGGGACGGGATCGGTAGGGACAGGGTTGGAAGGGACGGGATCGGTAGGGACAGGGTTGGCAGGGACGGGGTTAGCAGGGACAGGGTTTGCAGGGACGGGATCGATAGGGACAGGGTTGTCAGGAACAGGATCGGAAGGGATGGGGTTAGCAGGGACGGGGCTGGCAGGGGCAGGACTGGCAGGAACGAGGTTTGAAGGGACAGGGTTGGCACGGACGGGATCGGTAGGGACAGGGTTGGCAGGGACGGGGTTGGCTGTGAGTATTATCTTGGCGTCCGGCCCACAACTGTCTCATATCGATAACCAATCACAAGGAGGCCCCGCAGTGCGTCTGATGTGGATTCATTGTGACGAGGCTTACCTGTGTGTGTGTGTGTGTGTGTGTGTGTGTGTGTGTGTGTGTGTTGGTGTGAAGTGTGTGTGTGTTCTTTTAAACTATTCTTAAGCGATATAAAGACAAATACTAATAGTAAATGAGCCGAAAGCTCAATGCCTGCAGCGTACTGTTCCCACAAAGATGGATAGAAAAACACGAACAACTTTCTTTTCACGATTCTTTTTACAGCGGCTATTGTGTGGGTACTAATGGAACATAGAGGCATTCACGTCTTTCAGCAGGTGCGGCGAGCCGTGTGCACAGGGCTGACGCGAGGTGATCATAAAAGCCTTGGCGGGGAAGCAGAAGAATGCCATGGTTAATGTTTTTTTTTTCTGAGAATTTTGAATCCTAATCATTCACCGCATTGTCGGGTTTTCTATTACATGAAGACAGGAAATTGTTCCTTAAAGAACACAAAGAGCTCCTTTCCTCTTATGCAGCCACCCCATCCGCCCCCTCCCACCTAACCTTCTGCTTCCCACTCCACCATACCTTTCCGTTCCCAGTGTCCTCCTCCTCACCACCCTCATCACGCGTCGGTCCTCGCCACACGTTGATTATCCGCTGGTACGCGTCGGCCGAGTCATTGTGTTGCGACACCTGAGAACTGACAGCCTTCACAGGGCAGGTAACAACCACCAGGTGCACGGCGGGGCGACAGGTGTGGGAGGAGGAGCAGAATGAAGGCTGGAGGAGGAGGAGGAGGATGTTATAGTAATATATCAATGTATTATTATTATTATTATTATTATTATTATTATTATTATTATTATTATTTAGTATCACCACGAATTAGGCATACAATTGTCAATGGAAAAAAAACCACGACAGATAGATCACGCCACCTTATAGGAATGTCGTCCGTCAGTGTTTACCGTCTCAGTTGTATACAAAGCATTGCATTGTGCGTAGAGGTCACCTTGACATACGTGACCAATTGTAACTTAATTATTTTCCAACCTGTAACTCGTCACTCCTTCACGAGAGTCCAGACGGCAGTCGCTCTCGCTCCGACGCTCCTTGTACATATAGGCTAAGAATATATTCGCCTTAAGGAAGCTGAAGTCTTAATCAACGCCCTTTAAACACCCTCCGGTACACCGTTACAAGGAGGAAGAGAAGGAGGAGGAGGAGGAGGCAAGAGAAAAAAAATCAAAACGTGGCTGAAAATGAGGCAGAAGAGAGCTGTACAGAGAAATAAGAAAGAACATAAGAACATAAGAACGTAGGAGTCTGCAAGAGGCCGGTAGGCCTGTACAAGGCAGCTCTTTTGAACCTAAGCTCCCGTGTATCTAACCCCACCTAATATCGCTGTCCATGAATTTATCTAATCTATTTTTTAATGTAAGAATTGTATTGGCACTCACCACATGACTGCTAAGCCTATTCCACTCATCCACCACCCTGTTAGTAAACCAATTTTTTCCTATGTCCCTGTTGAATCTGAATTTATCCAGTTTAAACCCATTACTCGTGTCCTACCCGGCTCTCTTACCAACAAAACCTTATGAATATCCCCTTATTAAAGCCCTTCATCCATTTATAAACCTCGATCATGTCTCCACGCACCCTTCACCTTTCTAGAGAATGCAAATTTAACTATTTGAGTCTTTCCTCGTATAGCAAGTTTCTCAACCCCTGAATCATCTTAATCATCCTCCTCTGCACCGATTCTAACATTTTGATATCCATTCTATAGTAAGGTGACCAGAACTGAACCGCATAGTCAAGATGAGGTCTAACTAATGCTAAATATAGTTTGAGGAAGACTTCGGCGCTTCTGTTGCTTACGCTCCTTGAAATAAATCCCAGTACCCTATTTGCTCGATTTCTAGCTTGAATGCATTGTGCCCTTGGACGGAGATCAGAGCTCACTAAGACCCCTAAATCTCTCTCGCACCCAGACCTGCTTATGAGAGTGTCATTTAAGCAATAAGAAGAAGCAAGAAAAGAGAACCCAAAGAGGAGAGAAGGTACAGAGAGAAGAAATGATGAGTAAAGGAGGGTGGGGAGTGGGAGACGAAATGCATATGGCAGTAGGAAATAATAAGAGAGAGAGAAGGGTGGTCGGAGGGCTCGTAAAGGGGAGGAGGACAAGGGAGAGGAAAGAGGAGAAAGGCACAAGATAATACAAAAAGAAGAAATGAGGAACAAAGACGTGTTTCGGCACCTGCGCTGTGTGCCTCTGTGACACCCGGACAGGAGTACAAAGGGCGTCACAAGAGTTGAAATATTAATGCTCCTCGGACAGACTCCTGTGCTTATTAACGACTTGGAAAACCTGGAATGATCTGCCTCGGTCTCTGACAACTCGCGGGTCTGATGTCACGGGGATACACAAAATCATTATCTATAAAGCTACATGTAAAGAAATATAAATGTTCACATTTACATATATAAGCTTACATATACAAATTCGTAGATATTGGCATTTTAAAAGACAAATATGAAAATAAATGTAAGGACAGGCAGAACAAAAGACAGACAGACAAGTCGACAATTAAGTAGCCAAGTGGGTGTGCTGGTGGGCGGACGGCAGACAGGCAGATACACAGACAGGCAGAGAGACAGAAAGACAAGATTTACACACACACACACACACACACACACACACACACACACACACACACACACACACGTTCACATACACGCACATACGCACAAATACGCACATACACATACAAACACATAAACACGAACAAACACAATAAAAGGACGCACGTGCGCGCGCAAACACAGCCGTAGCAAATTATCCGTAACCTTAGCTGAAAACTCATTCGGACAGGATACTAGGAAAGCCATTTGATAGTCATTTTGCATGGATTCTTTCTTTTTCAAACATATCGTGAGCTACAAATATTGTTTGCATTTATAAAACTCAAAGGTATCTGTGTGTGCGTGTGTGTGAGAGAGAGAGAGAGAGAGAGAGAGAGAGAGAGAGAGAGAGAGAGAGAGAGAGAGAGAGAGAGAGAGAGAGAGAGAGAGAGAGATGAATCTTTATATATATATATATATGTGTACATAGCGAACCAAACCCTTGTATTGTCATTTCAAGGGGAACAATAGTTTTTTAATCGTACATTCTTTTGTACAAACGCGGAAGCATGTTGTATCACGGTCATTCTGGCACGCCATTGTGATACATGTTTGGGAAATATTACGCTCGCTGCAGGCTCCTATTTCTCAATTTTTGCAACTTGATATATTCCAAAATATTATTTCGCTCTCATGTATAAAGCTGTTTCCAATATGTGATTGTAAAATCAGTTTGTCATTGGAGTGATAAGTATTAAAGAAGAAAATGGCATTAAACATAAATTAAAAGATGCAGGTGTTAATAACGGGAAAAAAACGTCCAAAGCCGAGCCGAGCCACAGAGCATCAATAAACAGACGCGTGAAAGTAAGGCACCTGACGAGCGGCAAGCGAGGGTGGGGTGGCTGGCCGGCAGGAAGCTTGGTGGATTGACTTGTTGGCCTGTAGACTTGATGGCTGGGTGACTGAAGAACGGGGCGGCTTCGTGGGTAGAGGTATGGGGTGTTAGTAGATTAGAAAGCTTGAAGACTGACTGGCTATGTGGATGGTTGGATGAACGGATAGTTACCTTTAGATACCTCGACGGCTAATTGGATGAGTAACAACGGCTGGGGAGTTTGAGGGCTGGCTGGTTGACTGGTTGAATGAATGAATGAATCAATCAAGAAATTAAGGACCTGGTTACTAGAGGACGGGATGAATTGACAGCTGGACGTCGAGTTGCCGATAGGAACAAAATTCAGCCAGTGACACGGCGCCACACAAACAAATGCACCGGAGTGACGCGTGAATAAAAGATTTACTGGTGAGCACGTGCTCGTCCGCCTGCCGCTGGTTGCTTGATCAAAACGAAGACCAGCAGTAACAGCTGCAGCAGTAGGAGCAAAAACAACGGATCCATCACACGAGTACGTCCTCCATACAATCCACCGATCCTGCGTTTATGCGAATTTCAGTAAGCCAGAAAGCTTTCATGACGAGGTCTCTCGGCTCCAGCCGTTAGTAGCGCAGGCAAATATTTTATAATTACTCCATTCTTGCTTAGCTCATGCTGACCCCCAAAGATCTGCTTGTTCTCTTTAAAGAGTTTCGTTTGAGTCCGGGTTGTTGGATTGTCATCAGGACAGCATGTGGGTAGTTTGAGGTGTTCAAATAAGAATACAAAAAATGTTGTTAATTTGTTTCTGTCACGTGTCAGATTTCGGAAAGAAAATAAAACTATAAGGCATAACGAAGAAGAAATCAACAACCTGAATGCAAAAGCATTTAAAGTGCAGCGAGGCCTGGCAGAGAGGAAGCGTGCTTATCAGTACAGAAAGGACCCGCGTGATTGTGTTTATCATTCACGTATTCATTTGGCAGTATTATTCTCATTAATACTTATTCTCTCTCTCTCTCTCTCTCTCTCTCTCTCTCTCTCTCTCTCTCTCTCTCTCTCTCTCTCTCTCTCAAAGCGTAAAGGCGAGGGAAAACAAAACTCTTCTTTGATCCCTCAACACACGGGAGAAAATGAAGTGCCTTTCATCTTTATTACCTGGGCTTGCTTATGAGGCAGCCGGGTTCTTCTTCCTCCGCTGTGCCTCCTTTGTATGCCAGACGGGGGCCTCTGAGTAGGTGAGTCTTCTTTCCCTGCGGCAGCCTCGGCGAAAAATACCAGGTAGCAGGTGTCAAGATAAAGGGCTCTATGGGCTCTCCGAAACCGTAGAGGAGAGAAAACAAGTGGAAAGGGGAGGAAAGGAAGAGGAAGAGACGAAGCCATGGTGGAGAGTAAATGGAAGGATAGGGATGAAATGAACAGGAGAAAACGAAGCCATGAAAGTGAAAAGTGAAGCCATGAAAGTAAAGGGAGAGGAAAAAACGAAGTCATCAAGGAGAGAAAACAAGCAGAAAGGGGAAGAAAACAGTGTAGGGAACGAAGCCATGTTGGCGAGTAAAGTAAGAGGAGAAAATGAGGTAATGGAGAAGAGTAAACGGGTGGAAAGAGTAAATGAAGGGAAAAGAGTATGAAAGGAAGAGGAGAAAACAAAGCGATAATGGAAAGGAAGAGGAGAACATGAAGCCCCGAAGGAAAGTAAATCGATGAAATAGGGAACGAAAGTTAGAAGAAACGAAGTCGTAGAGGATAGAAAGCGGGCGAGAAGAAAAAAAAAGGATAAGAAGCAAAAGAGGAACAGAAAGCAAAATATAGGCGGAGAGAAAATAAGACGAATGGGAAGAAAAGAAAAGCAGAAACAGAAGCCTGGAATAGATAAATAAGGAAGAATGAATGTAGTGTATAGAAGAAAGTTAAAACGTTGAGTAAAAATGAAGACGAAAGGAAAAGGATAAAAATGAAACCTCAACTAAAGAAAGCGAACCTCTTGGGAAGGAAAGGAATGGGAGAAAACGAAATCAAGAGGTGAATAATAATAATAGGAAGGAAAGGAAAGTGGATAGGAAGTAATAGCGAACCAAGAAGGCAAAAAGAATACGAAACAACAGAGGAGAGAAAACTAGCGAAAACGTGCCGAGTGTAAGGGAAGAAAACGGGATGATGAAAAAGGAAGCTGAAGAAAGAAAAGATGGAGGAGTAAAAGATGCAGATGTCTATTTACATACATACATACATACATACATACAGACAGACAGACAGACAGACAGACAGACAGACAGACAGACAGACAGACAGACAAACAGACAGACAGACAGACAGACAGACAGGCAGACAAACAGATACAGACAAGCAGACAAACAGGTAGACAGACAGACAGACAGGCAGACAGACAGACAGGTATACAGGCGGACATACACAGGCAGGCCGGCAGTTGGGATGGATTAGAGAGACGCGGCGCTGTCCGTCCTTCAAGGAGCAATGAGGCGACACCTCCTCCTCCCTCTGCCCGGCGCGGCGCGGCGCACTCCAGGCAAAAGTTTGATTAGGGAGAGTGAAGCCGCTGCATCAAAGGGTGCTGGGGGTGGGGGGGAGAGAGAGAGAGAGAGAGAGAGAGAGAGAGAGAGAGAGAGAGAGAGAGAGAGAGAGAGAGAAGTGTTGTTCACCGTTCAGAGAGTTGTTTATTACTCTAAAAACACGTAATGAAGAAATTTGAACCATTATATTTTACTACATTTTTTTTATACTTACACCTGAGTCGAAATAGACAGACATTTTTTTTGTGTGTGTGTGTCTGGTATCCGTACATAATTATCATGCTCCTGTAACTGAGTAAAACCATTTATTTCCTGCTCTATTCACTTTCACCTGCATATAATATTTTGGTGTATCCTTCTCTGAGCATTTTCAGCGCAACCGTTTTCTCTCGTTTCCATCATATTCATTTGTCAGTTTTTTGTTTTCTACGTTTTCTTTATATGCTTAATTGGCTCCTCCCCCTATATCAGCATCTCCCCTTCCTCCCCCCCCCGCTTCCATTACCATTGGCTCATCTCACTATTACATTTATTTATGGGTTCCCTCTCTTAGATTCTCATTGATTTCTCATTACCGATCGGCCAACTCATCACCATCATCATCAATATTCCCTCTCTCCTCTCACTCATTATGTCTGTCCATCTATATCTATCCATCTATCTATCTATCTATCTATCTACCTATATATCTATGTATTTACCTCTCAATCTACCTCCACACTTTATCTTACAAACACAGGCAGTTATTGCTCTCTGTTTTTATTATAATTTTATTCTACGCTCACCATTTTTATTCCCACTTCATTTCCTCCTTCCCACGACAATTTTCATTTTTCGTTTCCTTATCTTCCACCGAATCATCCCCAACTCTTTTTTTACCTTTTCATTACTCATATTATCCTCCTTTTTTTTCTTCCTTTACTCGCCGTTTATCACCGAACCGAGACCCTTCGAGACTAATCCCGATCCTAAGTCGATAATCCCCACAGAATGAATGTCAAAAACTCCTCCGGTCTCTTAGGAAGGAATTACACACGCGACTTACTTTCTCCTTCCCGGGGAAATGAAATTGTGTGCGAATCCCTCGAACACGATTCCAGGATTACAGGAGACACGCAGGTTTTCAAGTTTTAAGTGGAGATTTGTGAACGAACGTGGCTGTGTGACTGTTATTTTTTTGTGGAGGTGGGGAAGGGGAATGTGGGAGTGTTAGGGTGTTTGTCTTACGTAACTGTGTGTGTAATTGGTAAAATACTAAGCTCCTAAACACACACACACACACACACACACACACACACACACACACACACACACACACACACACACACACACACACACACACACACACACACACACACATACACACACACGGAGAGGCAGTGTATGTGTGTGCTTATCCTGTCCCTTTCCTGTCAGTCTGTGTTCTCACCTCTCACCTGTCAGAGTTCATGTTATTCTGTTCGGATTCCCAGGGAAATAAAATATGTTAAAAGAGTCGAAATTCTACCGAAAGATTCCACTAATCTCTTTCATGTTTTTAGATTATATCATTAATGGTTTTTAAATGAAGCCTGTTCGTTTGTCCTTATTTTCCTTTCTCTTTCTCGCCCTATTTCTCTCTCTCTATATATTTTTCTGTCTCGCACGAGCAAAAAATACGTGATGGTTCTGATAATAGTTTAAAAGTTATCTATTTGAATAATATTGGTATGATGATTTTTTTTCTCCTGTTGAATGATGAGAGAGAGAGAGAGAGAGAGAGAGAGAGAGAGAGAGAGAGAGAGAGAGAGAGAGAGAGAGAGAGAGAGAGAGAGAGAGAGAGAGAGAGAGAGAGAGAGAGAGAGAGAGAGAGAGAGAGAGAGAGAGAGAGAGAGAGAGAGAGAGAGAGAGAGAGAGAGAGAGAGATGTATAGAAGCATAAAGAAAGAAATACACAGACAGTAGCAGACAGTCAGAGGGACGGAAATTGTTACCGAGCACAGCTGTTAGTAATTTTTCTTCCCTGCAATTTCCCTTTTCCCTTCCCGTAGCTTTCCTTTTACTCCTCCTCCTCCTCCTCCTCACCCGGTTAGTGGTAGCAGTAATGGTAGCTCTTTCCTCTTTCCTACATAATTTCCATGCCGTTTTTCCATGCTGCATGGTTCTTTTTCCTTTCCTGCCAGCTTTGGCTGGAGGGATGGGGGGTGGGGAGGAGCCTTCGCCTTTGCTGTCCTTCATGTTCCACCTTTGATTAGATAGTTAGTGTAGCTTGTCACAGACAGCCTCGTTAGGACCATCAGGTCTGCTGTTGTTTGTTCTTTGTTTGTGTTCTTCCTCCTCCTTTTCCTTTTCCTCCTCCTCCTCCTCCTCCTCCTCCTCCTCCTCCTCCTCCTCCCCGTTCTCCTCCTCCTCTTTCTCTTCCTCCTCTTTCTCCTTCTCCTTTTTTTCCTCTTTCCCATCCTCCTCCTCCTCCTCCTCCTCCACATTAGCGTCGGCAGCAGTCGGGTTAAGCGCCGTGTAAATAGCACAAGGAAAGGCAAAGTTAAATTCTTAATTGCAACACTCGCACGCAAATTGTAGGGAGGGCGAGGCCTTCTTTTATGAATTTTTGTTTTTAACTTACCGAAAAAAAGTCAAATTGGCGTTGTTATCCAGGATGGCTGCGCGTTTCATACATTTCTTTGCCCTCGTGTGTGTTCAGAGAGGAGGCAGAAAGGTTTCATGTTTTTGTGTGAGTGTGTGTGTGTGTGTGTGTGTGTGTGTGTGTGTGTGTGTGTGTGTGTGTGTGTGTACCTCATGTTTTCGCTTTTCTATTTGCAATGTGTTTGGTCTAAGTAAAGAAATACAAACCATTTAAAACCTACTTAGAATGCGGCTGATATGGTTCATCAAATTTTCCCTCCTGATGGCCAGATAGGAGTCCACGTCTCTAAAAAATTTTGTTCAATATGAGTGTTGATACCAGAACGCAGGAATTTCTAGTGGCTGTGAAAGCACGGATTGCATAAGATCAAAACTGTTTAAGCTCAAAAGTAAATAATGACTACAAGTATTGTGCAGAGGTTTAACTAAGAAGTATACACACACACACACACACACACACACACACCACCACCACCACACACATCACACCCCTCCAACACAGTTTATTTTCGGAGGGATTTCTCTTTACTCGGAATGAACTCATTTCCTCGTTTTCACATAGCCGTGCGCCGTGATACTTCTCTGGTTGTGGTTTTTTTTTTTTTTTTTTTACTTTTTTTTTTTTTTTTTTTTTTTTAATATGAAGTAAATTACTAAATGGTCACTTTCTAGACGTTTAAAACGGACATAAATAAATACGTTCTAGTGGGTAAATGACCTGATTACATGTACATGTAAACTTGGTTTAGCAAAGAAGTATTTGCGACGTATTGCTCCAAAAATAATAGAATAATGGATGTGCGAGTGCTGGTGACATATGTATTTTTAAGGAATGGAACAATCGAGGTAGACTTCAGTTATATGAACGGAGTTGTTTTCCTTTGAGTGATTCATCTTTCATGTACCAATATATATTATTGTTATAATTGAATGATAATATAATATATAATAGTATTGTTCAAAGGGAATTGGCTTGAATATTGTTATGTCAATAATATCAAATATATTATTTTTTGATGCTCAGGTCAACGGTGACTATGTCGTTCTTTCTCTTAAATGGAGTGCACAATTTAGAAGAAAAAATATCAGTTTCATATGATGCCTGCGGCAGAGTGCATAAATATGTTATTATATTGGTACTTGGCAAATCAACCCCAGAGAATAAATGAATGTGTCCACTGTACATTAAGTTTTCATCAGGAGGAGCGAGTGACTGCCAGTCTAGTCCGACTCTTATTTTGAGTTCCAAAAGAGACTTTTATGAAGGCAAGTGTTCAACGTGACGCCTTGCAAAAGAGGAGGAAACTACAGTGATAGAAACATAAAAGCTGAGACTTTTTTTTTCTTTTTTTACATCCCCGCCTAAAGCGCCGGTGGGCTTTCTTCAGGGACCAGATGGTCGGTCCAAGCCCGTCGTGGCGCAGGCAATTTTTTTTATAGTGGGCGCCAGTTATGCTGAGATTATTCTTAAATATTGCTGTACAGGCTTGTCTTGCATCGGCTAACAAAATATAAGTTGAACATTTGCATTCATCAAAGTATGGAACCTCGCTTTAATCTTCCCTATCAATTATATCTACAGGATGAAAAAAAAAAAATACGTATTAATAGGAAATACTAAAGGTAAAAACACAGATAATAAGGATTAACATCTGTGTAAAGGAAAGATAATAATGGGATAATAATGGGAATGAAAGAAGAAAAAAGTATTAGAAATGGAAAATATGGTAGGAATTAGGTGAAGGATGAGATACAGAAGAGGGGAGAGGTCTGGCAGAGGAGTATGGGGGCGGGAGGTTTATCAGAGAGGCCTAAAGGATGAAAGGAAGCGCTATTATTGGATAACCATTAACCTCCGCCCGCGATGACATGCTAATGGGAAGGGAAAGCCACGTCCCCGCCCTCTGCCTCCCTCACCTCCAGCTCCCTTTGTCTGTCGGTGTCTGTCTATTTGTTTGTCTCCCTGGTCTGTCTTCCTGTCTGTCTGTCTCTCTGTCTGTGTCTGTCTGTGTACCTACTTTTCTGTCCGTCTGTCTCTTCATCCGTCCGTCTATCTTGAACTATGTCTGTGTCTACGTGCCCGTCTGTCTAAATAAATGTGTGTTCGGTAGTTTCTTTCTCCGTTTGTCTTTGTCGTTCGGGCTGTCTGCCTCTCTATCTTTGCCCGTCCATCGTGTGCCTGTCTCTCCGCGTCATGTTGTGAATGGCTGTCTCCCTTTGTCTACTTCCTTTTACAAGTTTTTTCTCGGAATTCTCGATTGATGTTGTCGTGTTTTCAAGGAACGCTTCGGATGCATAAAAATGGGAAGCCAGATTTTCTACTTCTCCAAGACTGTGTGGAAGACGAGGAGGAGGTAGAAGAGAAGGAGGAGGAGGAGGAGGAAATTAATATATAAGAAAAAAATGAAGAAAAATATGAAAAGAAAAAGAAGAATAAGGAGGAGAATTAAGAAGAAGAAGGAGAAAGAGAAAGGGAAGAAATACCACAGGAAAGAAAGGAAGAAGGCAACAAATTATCGGAATGACGGAGAAAAAGAAAAATATGAAGAAAGGAAGGAAGGAGAAAATAACAGTACGGAAAAAAGTGAATGAAAAAAAATGCAAAGAGGGTAGGTATTAAAGAAATGCAAGAGTAAAATAAAAGAAATAAAAGGAAGAACAGCATAATTATATCAGTGTCCTCCAAAACCAGAGCATCAACAACAGCATTAAACAAGAACAAGAACGACAACAACACCAGCATCAGCATAAACAAGGAATATAATTAGGATGAGGAGAGGAGGGAGGAGTGGAGGGAGAGTCAGAAAGGTTGCGTAACAGAAGGAGGCGGAGGAGGAAGAGGAAGATGAAGAGGAGAGGAAGGAGGAAGAGGAGGAGGGGGACGAGGACGAGGAGGAGAAGGAGGAGGAGGAGAAGGAGGAGGTGAAGAAGAAGGAGGTGGAGGCGAAGGCGGAGGTGGAGATGTAGGTGGAAGAGGAAGAGGAAGAGGATAAATATGTGAAGAGTGATCTCAGAGGCTGGCGTTCTCAAGAGGAGCACCCATTACGCCAAGGATGAGTGCTAATGATTTAATCAACATGAAGGAGAGGCGGAAGGAAAAAAAGGTTGAATTCTAAAAGGCTCTGTATCTCCTGTTCCCATTTCCTCCCCGGCAGAGATGTGATGATATATTAAGGGGCGCAAATAGTAACAAAGAAAACGAAAGAAGATAAATTTTCCAAAATATCCATTGGGAAAGGTACGACTTTTTTGTGTGCATATAAATTCCAACGAAAAGCTTCACTTAATAATAGTCTACAGCGGGAGTGTATGAGCACACACTGATATAAGGTTACGAACATCTCGAAAAGTCTGAGGCGAGGCTCCAGTAACGTAGTCTCTCCGCATCGTAACACTCGCCTGCCTCGGAAGTGAATCGCGTTACATCGCATTTAGTGGCGCTACGAGGTACTCTTTGGTGTGCTTCTCGTTATCTTGTGTTGTTAAGGAAATATTCCCATGGTTTGATATTTTCTACCGCCGTATGTTAGGTAGAGGTGCTGGTTTGCCATTATATGTTACTGAATACTTCCAAACTCAGAAATTTTAGAATGAAGAATATGCGTATTGTTTCTGACCTCCATTCCCTGTTAGATTACCTCAGTCATTAGAAATCAAGATACCCACTGTTACTTAGTTAATCTGGATCTAAACGCAGCTTTTTTGCTGTGAAGAACGCCTTTCGTGTGCAGTGATTTGCATTCCTTGTTAAATAACATAAGCCATGAGAATAAAGACAAAATGATGAAAATATACCACATTCCCGCTTAAGGGGCTTTATATATAAATTGTGACTATTTGATCTTAAACGTTTCCAGTGATTTGTCTTTCAAATTTAAAAAATATATATATATATATATATATATATATATATATATATATATATATATATATATATATATATATATATATATATATATATATATATATATATATATATATATATATATATATATATATATATATATATAATGAGAACAGTAGCATTGCTGCAGATCAAATATGCTCCAAAGTTGTTCACGTAAGGTAAAGGTCTTGCAATTCCTTATTCACGACACAAAATGAATAATAAAAAGGAGGAAGTGAGTATCAAGGCAGATCTCGAGGTAAAATAACACAGCACACTCTTACGATGCTCACAATTCTCTTTGTCAGCGAAAAGCCTTGACATTTGATTTCCAAAATAATAGCTGAAAAAAAAAAAGATAATCGACTGTGATTTGTATTTTATATGGATGAGTTCTCATGACATGAAAAAGGACAAAAAATTATTATTTCTTATTTTATTGTTGCAAATTTATAGACTTTGGTCCCCATCCTCGTGACACTCATAACAGTAGAGTATGCTAAATATCCTTATTACAATATTACAGATTAATATTGAGAGTTAAAAGCCTCATACGAATTCCTTATCCACATTACAAGTTGAAGAAAGAATATCTATAAAATAAAATCGACGATGATCCCTTTTGGGTTTCCGGCGTGGGGTAATAACTCCATTGTCTTGCTGCCTAAGAAGGAAAGCTCAGGTGAGATTAATTCCCGGATAAGCCGCTGCCGCTTCACCTCTCTAATCAAATGTGCCAGACAGTCGCCGATCACCTGAGCTACCGTGGGGAGGGGTGGGGTAGTGGGGAAGGAGGGAGGTAGGGGTGATAGGAGGGGAGGGAGGGAGGAGTGAAGGGAGAGGGGGCCGAGAAGAAGCTTATCCTCCAAACTAATCGAAATAGACTACATATGTTGTATAGGAGGAGGAGAAGAAGGAGGAGAGAGAGAGAGGAGATGATGATAATGATGATGATGATGATGATGAGGAGGAGGAGGAGGAGGAAGAGGAAGAGGAAGAGGAGGAGGAGGAATGCGAGGAATGTTGGAGGGGTGAGAGTACGAATAGGTGAATGTGGGGAGAGAGAGAGAGAGAGAGAGAGAGAGAGAGAGAGAGAGGAGGGGGAACGTAAGGGGGTAAAATTATTGTAACTGGTTTGGTTAGTTGTTTTTAATGGAATGAGACTTTATAGGAAGACCGGAAAATGGTCGTATGAAGTGAACATAAATCTTGTGAAAAAAAAAAAAATGGTAGAGAGATTGTTGTTAAGTTGCTTGATATTAACAGCAATATGGACAAAGAGGGGAAAAATATATAAATCATGTGTGTGTTTGTGTGTGTGTGTGTGCTTTATCATCTTTTTTTTTGTCTTCTGAAGGGAAAATTGAGGCGCAGAAATTGAACGAGTAAATAAGAAAAGTGCAGTGATGTTGATTTTGTTGTTGTTCTTTTTGCTGGGTTTCTTGTTTTTTTGTTGTTGCCGATACGTTACGCCATTTCATAGTTTTGTTATTGCTATTATTTTTATTATTGTTGCGTGTTGTTAGATGTAGGACAATATTTTAATTTTTTTTTTAATCGTTCTTAGCTGTGCAGTTTCTCAGCGGTACTTTATCGCTCCCGTTGTTATGATTTCACTGGGAGATCTACGGGGTGGTGGTGTAGATGTTGGTGTGACAGTGGTGGTGATGGTTCTGATGCTGGTGGTGGGCGGATGTAGGTGATGTTACGGCTGGTGAATGCGAGTGCCGTGGTGGAAGTGGCGTTGATGGAGGGAAGCGGTTAGGGTGGGGGTGGTATTGATGATGTAACAGTGGTGGTAATGGTTCTAATAGTGATGGTGGCTGGGTGGAGTGGGTGTTAAGGCTGGTGGGGGGTGATGGATGTGGTGGAAGTAGCGTTGATGGAGGATAGCGGTTAGGATGGTGGTGGTATTGACAGATGTAACAATGGTGGTGATGGTTCTGACGGTGGTGGTGGGTGGATGGATTTGATGTTAAAACTTGGAGAGGCAATGGATGTGGTGGAAGTGGTGTTGATGGAGTTCAGTGGTTACGGTGTTGTTGGTGGTGTGATGGTAGCGGTGGTGGTGCCCTTTGATCGATGGTTGGGCCTCATAACCCAGGAATCTCCGTGCCTGTCATCACCCTGCCCGCCTGTCATCACCGGTCGATTGACGTTCAGTTTAACCTTTCTCTCGACGGCCGCTGATGTGTTGTTGTTTTGTTGCACTGATGTAGTAGTAGTAGTAGTTGTTGTGGTAGTAGTAGTAGTAGTAGTAGAAGTGGTAGTAGTAGTAGTAGTAGTAGTAGTAGTAGTAGTAGTAGTAGTAGTAGTAGTAGTAGTAGTAGTAGTAGTAGTAGTAGTAGTAGTAGTAGTAGTAGTAGTAATAGTAACAGTAGTAGTAGTAGTAGGAGGAGGAGGAGTAGTAGTAGTAATCAATGCACAAGCATATATTCATGAATAGCTGCAGGTGGATGAATATTTTCAAGAAAGAAATATATAATAACAAGCAAAAGTTATTGGATTTTTTTTAATTTCTTTTTTATTTTTAATGTGCTGCCTATAACGCCGGTAGTCTCTTGGGGGGTTGGTGAATGTCCCCAGCCCGCTAGTGCCACAGGCGATTTTTATTTGTTTTGTTTTAGTGTGACGTGATGCAATATGACTTGTATAGACATTGAGTAAATATGGAAAGAATAATATAAAAAAGTGCCATATTTAGATTAAGTAGTAAAAAAGAAAAAAGAAATTATTCATATCGTATGTATAGGGTGCTATCTCGCTGTGCCTCTGTGCCAGTGTCATCCGTGAAGTGGTTACATCTTTCTTTTCTTTTATAAGTTATAACCATACTAAGAGGCGATAATGTTTTATTCCATCTTATTAATTTCATGATTTCTAGCATGTAAAGTGAAGTTTTGTTTTTTTCCTGACGTTTGGCTCTAGATGGCCCGCGCTGCCCAGTCGGCTATCACGTACACCGAGGCTGCCTCGAACACTAACGTTTTTGTCACGGGCATTGGGGTGTTGCCGTGTCCCTGGTTGACTGTCACGGACATTGGGGTGTAGCCGTGTCCCTGGTTGACTGTCACGGACATTGGGGTGTAGCCGTGTCCCTGGTTGACTGTCACGAACACTGGGGTGTTGCCGTGTCCCTGGCTGGCTGTCAGGGACACTGGGGTGTTGCTCTGTTTGTTTCGTGGCAGTGATGGATTGATGTGCCAGCAGTGCATTAATCCAACAGTTATTAAAAACGTGTGTGTGTGTGTGTGTGTGTGTGTGCGCGCACACATGTAATGGTAGATGTGCTGGTGGTAATGATGCGAATGATTTGTTTTGGTCAGTGTTATGAATGATGGTGGTGGTGGTGGTGGTGGAGGTGTTGACAGTGGTTGGGGTCGTTGCGGCGGTAATCGTTGGGATAGTTGTCGTCACGGAAGCCTCTAGTGTGCTGGTGGTGGTGGTGGTGGTGGGGAGATGCTATAAATGGTGGTGATTGTGGTGGTGGTGGTGGTTGGAAGATGCTATAAATGGTGGTGATGGTGGTGGTGGTGGTGGTGGTGGGGAGATGCTATAAATGGTGGTGATGGTGGTGGTGGTGGTGGTGGTGGGGAGATGCTATAAATGGTGGTGATTGTGGTGGTGATTGTGGTGGTGGGGAGATGCTATAAATGGTGGTGATGGTGGTGGTGGTGGTGGTGGGGAGATGCTATAAATGGTGGTGTTTGTGGTGGTGGTGGTGGTGGTGGTGGGGAGATGCTATAAATAGTGGTGATTGTGGTGGTGATTGTGGTGGTGGTGGTGGTGGTGGTGGTGTTATGGATAATATATAAATGTTGGTGGTGGTGGTGGTGGTGGTGGTTGGGATATGCTATAAATGGTGGTGACTGTGGTGGTGATTGTGGTGGTGGTGGTGGTGGTGGTGGTGGTGGGGAGATGCTATAAATGGTGGTGGTGGTGGTGGTGGTGGGGAGATGCTATAAATGGTGGTGATTGTGGTGGTGGTGGTGGTGGTGGTGGTTGGGAGATGCTATAAATGGTGGTGGTGGTGGGGAGATGCTATAAATGGTGGTGATTGTGGTGGTGGTGGTGGTGGTGGTGGTGGTGGTTGGGAGATGCTATAAATGGTGGTGATTGTGGTGGTGGTGGTGGTGGTGGTGGTGGTGGTGGTTGGGAGATGCTATAAATGGTGGTGATGGTGGTGGTGGTGGTGGTGGTGGTTGGGAGATGCTATAAATGGTGGTGGTGGTGGGGTGATGGAGGCGAAAGGTTCAGTGCTGGTAATTATGGTATTGGTAATGGTGGTGAAGGTAATAATAATTGTAATGGTACTGATTTATATTATGATCATGGTGATTATTTGAGCAGTAAGCAGATAGACTGACGACGGTGTTGATGATGTGCAGAGAGAGTCAGACGTATGGCGGGCGAGTCGAGGTACACGTGGTAAATATAAATGATACACTCATGACATAAATGGCTGTGACGGGCTAAAACATAGTGGCCGATACGCACGCCTTGACCAACTGACGCGTGAATGGATGGTGGAATATAACAAGTGGTGACGCAGAACAGAGGCCCACACAGTCACGGAGAAATAGTCCCCTAAAGGCCCATCGCGCCGTGGAATTTAACAGCAGTCTACCATTTATTTACATCACGCGAGAAATATTTGACTGGTATTACCGAAACCGCTATGCATGCGCTCGTTTGTTATCTCCTCGGTAATGTGTCTGTACGTTTGGCGGTATTCACGCCGCAAAATTAGAAAAAAAGAGGGTAATGATGATTTGAATGGCTGTCATAGCCTCCCAGTGGCTGGAGTAGGTAGGAAGACACCTACCGAACGGGCGCAAGCCACTCCCGGTGAGGTATATATGGGAGGTGAGAAGGGAGCTGAAGCCCTCCAAAGACCCTTCCCATGTCCTCACTAACCGTTTCCCTATTGTCTCACCAACACCGGAGAGTAGTTCAGCATGCTCTCTAAAGACAGATCCTCTCTTTATCCACACCACACTACATTCACATAACATATACACCTTTTTCCAAAATTCAAAATTCAAAATGGCTCAATTAAGCAATGCCTCGGAGTCCCCGCCTGGGGACCTAAATTCCCCAGGAGGACCCCTTCTGGCTGCCGACCCGAGAGGTGTCTTGATAACTCCTCGAACCTCTTTCTTCTCAATTTCTGCAACATTCGCGGTCTTCGCTCTAATTTTCATTCTGTGGAACATCATCTCTCCTCCTCTAAACCTCACCTTCTCTTCCTTACCGAAACACAGGTTTCTGAGGCTACTGAGAGCAATCTCTACTCTGTTCCCTCCTGCTATGTCTATCCTAAATTTCAATCCAAAGCTGGATGTTGCGCCTACGTGCGGAACGACATGCTCTCGTGCCCACGACCTTGACTCTTCTGAATTTTCCACCATCTGGTTAAGACTTCACTGTCATTCTATTACTAAATACATCTGTGCTGTTTATCTCTCACCTAACTCTACCAACTATGTAAAATTCTTTGACTATTTGAATTCTAAAGTGGAGCACATCTTGACCCACTCTCCCTTCGCTGAAATCTCCATCCTAGGAGATTTCAATGTTCACCACCAGCTTTGGCTTTCATCCTCTTTCACTGACCATCCTGGTGAACAAGCCTACAACTTTGCTATCCTCAACGACCTAGAGCAGTTGGTCCAGCACCCTACACGTATTCCTGACCGTCTTGGAGATCGGCCCAACATTCTAGACCTCTTCCTTACCTCAAACCCTTCTGCTTATTCTGTCAAACTGTTCTCTCCGTTGGGCTCCTCCGATCACAATCTTATTTCTGCATCCTGTCCTATCGCTCCTGTACATCCTCTGGACCCACCGAAGAGGCGATGCTTCTGGCATTTTGCTTCAGCTCGGTGGGACGACCTGAGGATGTACTTGTCCATTCCCGTGGAATGATTATTGCTTCCAGGATAGAGACCCTCTGTGTGTGCTCAGCGCATCACAGAGGTGATTATCTCTGGAATGGAGGCATACATTCCTCGTTCTTTCTCTACTCCTCACGCTAAAAAGCCTTGGTTTAATCACGCTTGTTCTCGTGCTGTCAATGATAGAGGTAGCTCACAAAAGATACCAGAGCCTTCAAACTAATGCTAATTATGAACTTTACATTTCTGCCCGAAATCGTGCCAAATCTATTCTCCGACTAACCAAAAATTCTTTCATTAATAGAAAATGTCAAAACCTTGCTTTCTCTAACTCTTCCCGTGACTTCTGGCATCTAGCCAAAAACATCTCCTCCAACTTCACTTCTTCATCTTTCCTCCACTCCTCAGTCCTGACGGCAACACTGCCGTCTCATCTATCTCTAAGGCTGAACTCTTCTCTCAAACTTTTCTAAAACTCCACTCTGGACGATTCTGGGCATATTCCTCCTACTCATCCCCCTCTGACTCCTTTATGCCTGTTATAAAGATTCTTCAAAATGATGTTTTCTATGCCCTCTCTGGCCTCAATCCTCAGAAGGCTTATGGACCTGATGGAGTGCCTCCTATTGTCCTTAAAAACTGTGCCTCCGTGCTGTCACCCTGCCTGGTCAAACTCTTTCGCCTCTGCCTGTCAACATCTACCTTTCCTTCTTGCTGGAAGTATGCCTTCATACAGCCTGTACCTAAGAAGGGTGACCGCTCCAATCCCTCAAACTACCGTCCTATTGCTTTACTTTCTAGTCTATCTAAAGCTTTTGAATCAATCCTTAACCGGAAGATTCAAAAGCACCTTTCCACTTCTGACCTTCTATCTGATCGCCAGTATGGGTTCCGCAAGGGGCGTTCTCTTGGTCATCCTCTCTTAGCCGTTTCGGTGAAACTTTTGCTATTGCGCTGGACATATCAAAAGCTTTTGATAGGGTCTGGCACAAATCTTTGCTTTCTAAACTACCCTCCTACGGTTTCTATCCTTCTCTCTGTACCTTTATCTCCAGTTTCCTTTCTGACCGTTCTATTTCTGCCGTGGTAGACGGTCACTGTTCTTCCACTAAATCTATTAACAGTGGTGTCCCACAGGGTTCTGTCCTATCTCCCACTCTTTTTCTGTTGTTCATTGATGATCTTCTTTCCAAAACGAACTGTCCTATCCATTCCTACGCCGATGATTCCACTCTGCATTATTCAACTTCTTTTAATAGAAGACCCACCCTTCAGGAACTTAACGACTCAAGGCTGGAGGCTGCAGAACGCTTAGCCTCAGACCTTACTATTATTTCCGATTGGGGCAAGAAGAACCTGGTGTCCTTCAACGCCTCAAAAACACAGTTTCTCCACCTATCCACTCGACACAATCTTCCAAACAACTATCCCCTATTCTTTGACAACACCCAGCTATCACCCTCCTCAACACTAAACATCCTCGGTCTATCCTTAACTCAAAATCTCAACTGGAAACTTCATATCTCATCTCTTACTAAATCAGCTTCCTCGAGGCTGGGCGTTCTGTACCGTCTCCGCCAGTTCTTCTCCCCTGCACAGTTGCTGTCCATATACAGGGCCTTGTCCGCCCTCGTATGGAGTATGCATCTCATGTGGGGGGCTCCACTCACAGCTCTTCTGGACAGAGTGGAGGCAAAGGCTCTTCGTCTCATCAGCTCTCCTCCTCATACTGATAGTCTTCTACCTCTTAAATTCCGCCGCAATGTTGCCTCTCTTTCTATCTTCTATCGATATTTCCACGCTGACTGCTCTTCTGAACTTGCTAACTGCATGCCTCCCCCCCTCCCGCGGCCCCGCTGCACTCGACTTTCTACTCATGCTCATCCCTATACTGTCCAAACCCCTTATGCAAGAGTTAACCAGCATCTTCACTCTTTCATCCCTCACGCTGGTAAACTCTGGAACAATCTTCCTTCATCTGTATTTCCTCCTGCCTACGACTTGAACTCTTTCAAGAGGAGGGTATCAGGACACCTCTCCTCCCGAAACTGACTTATCTTTCGGCCACCTCTTTGGATTCTTTTTAGGAGCAGCGAGTAGCGGGCTTTTTTTTTATTAATGTTTACTTTTTTGTGCCCTTGAGCTGTCTCCTTTGCTGTAAAAAAAAAAAAAAAAAAAAAAAAAAGGTACCGTTGCCATGTGGGCTGGATCGGAAATATGTTACTGTATTGGTCTAAGTTGCTTGAAGCGGAGGAATGTTGTGTTATTATTGGTAAGTTAAGCGGCAGCATTGGCGAAGGAGTGGGAGGTGAACGGAGAAATACAGGAGGAGGTATCGGGTCAGGCAAGGAATGAGTAATTGTAATGATAATATTTGTTGAGTTAATGTTAATGGCAGGTGTTTAGGTGAACATTTACCTGTTATTCATAATCTAGGTAGCATAATTATTGGTTTATAAAGTAGTACGCAGCCTGTGGAATATTTTGGCGTGGTAGTTTCTTTATTGTTTAGAGATGAAAAGAACAATGACAGGTGTCTAGGTATCCTTGAGTCGGCTTATTATCACTCAGGTAGCGAAGTCTTTACTTAATCAGGTACAACGCTGGCCCGGCAAACCTCGGCACGCTCATTACCATATTGTTTCAAATAGTAAAGACAAATAAGTGACGATAATGATACATGTTCAGGTGAAGATGTACCTGTTTATCATTACCCAAACACCAGAGTCTAGTTCACCAAATGTACAGTCTTCAAAATACCTCATCATGTTGATTACGTTTGCATATAAATGACAGGTAATGTTTCTATAATGAATGGTGTTTCGGTGACGCTACATCTGTTTATCATTCGTCAGGCAACAATGTTTCTTGTTTGTCACGTAATGCTCAGTGAAATCATACTTAACCAACACCCGTCTTCGACAGTTCTTTTCCCACTCACAGATGCTCTCCATATACAGGAGCCTTGTCAACCCTCATATGGAATATGCATCTCATGTTTAGGGGGGCTCAACACATACAGCTCTGCTAGACAGAGTGGAGTCAAAGACTCTTCGTCTCAACTCCCCTCCTCTTACTAGCAGTCTTGTGCCTCTTAACTTCTGCCACTAAGCTGCATCCCTTTCTATCTTCTATCGATGATTTCATGCTGACTGCTCTACTGAACTTCCCAACTGCATGCCTCCCCCGCTCCCGCTGCCCCGCTGCACACGACTCTCTACTCTTGTTCATCTCTATTATACCCAAATCCCTTATGCCAGATTTTACCAGCATCTTCGTTCTTTTATCCCTTCCGCTGAGAAACCATAGAACAGTCTTACTTCATCTGTATTTCCTCCTGCCTACAACTTGAACACATTCAAGCAGTGAGTATCAAGACATCTCTCCACATGAATTTGACGTCTCCTCCGGCCTCTCCTTCATTTTCCCTTTGTTAGGAGCAGTGAGTAGTGGGCTTTTTTCTTACTTTACTTAATGCCCTTCAGCTGCCTCCTTTTCCGTAAAAAAAACTGTATTATCTCATCGGCACAATTATATCAGTACTGCTAAATTTTGCTATTTTCTCAAACTAATTCTTGCTGGTTGATCCTTTCAGTTTGTCAGAAGTACTTTCCCACATATTTTTTGTTCCCTCTGCATGTGCTCACCTGTGTCCTGGGTGTGTTAGGGGTAAAGATTTTGCAATTTGAACTAATCAACAATAAAATACTACTACTACTACTACTACTACTACTACTACTACTACCAATAATAATAACAATAATAATAATAATAAAAATAATAATAATAGTAATAAACATAATAATAATAATAATAATAATAATAATAATAATAATAATAATAATAATAATAATAATAATAATGATAATAATTATAATAAAACAGATTATTTACTCTATCGTATACAGTGTCTTCAAAGTACGTAATTCGTTCACGTGTGTTGCGTTGGCGTATGGAATTCAAATGACTGATAAGGTGATGGTAATGGTAATATTTTAGGTGAACTTTGCCTGCTAGTTCACATAACGCACCGCCCTCAAAATACACCTATGGTATAATACTGCCTTTTTTTTGTTGTTGGAGTGGAAAATCTATTTCGTCCTTCCTCCCGCTGTTGGTCTGTGTCTCTTTTACCATTAAAAAAACCTCTTTATGTAGGCGTTTCAAAAATAGTGTTAAAAAATTATGGTAGATGAAAAGTAATATCATTTTCGCAAAGTCTATTACGGGATACGCGCTCGCTGTGGTGTCTAAGTGAAAGGTAAATGAGGTTGGTGTATAAATAAATGAAAAAACCCGAACCTTCCGGTCCTCGCCCTAATAGCATTGCAGTGTGCCGCGACCCTCCAAAGCAGTTTCTTTCATGATCCTTTAAATTTGGTCATTTATTTCTGGGCCTTCACACCTGCTCAATTTTTAACCCCCGAAAAAATATATAATTAAGAACGAACACTGACGATGCTGCGTGCCTTAATTAACAACGGAAAATTACTTTCTCTCTCTCTCTCTCTCTCTCTCTCTCTCTCTCTCTCTCTCTCTCTCTCTCTCTCTCTCTCTCTCTCTCTCTCTCTCTCTCTCTCTCTCTCTCTCTCTCTCTCTCTCTCTCTCTCTCTCTCTCTCTCTCTCTCTCTCTCTCTCTCTCTCTCTCTCTCTCTCTCTCTCTCTCTCACACACACACACACACACACACACCACTTTAAAGTAAGGACGGCAGCTGGTGCGGTCATTTGCCAGGCAAGTCGCCTCGTGATGAACGCCTGTGACGCCACGATGCCTGGCAGTGTGAGGGGCGAGTTGAGCGTCACGCCTTGTAATATATGAAAGTGTAGATGCCACGGAAAGCATCATGAAGTTATTCTTGTACTTCATGTGTTTCATGTTGTATTTTCATGCCACTTTGTCCTTGCACTTTCAGCCTTGCTGCAGTGCTTGGTCACGTTTACATGTCAGTAATTTCCATTATTTTTCCTGTTCTGTCCGTGATTGCCGTTTGAAATAACTGACATATTAGCTTTGGTAAGGTCACAGGTCCTCATTTTCACAAACAATGAAGACGATTGAGAGTTTTATACTTCATGTTACAAGTCCTGCAGGTCTACACAAACACAGAAAAAAAATTATTACACAGTCCATATTTCCGTTGTTGTTACTAGAATACAGAAAACATCTCTCAGAAGCAAAGATTTCTGCGTGTGTCGAGTCAACTACTAAAAGAGACAAAGATAAATTTTGGTGTTATTTGAACCTTGGCTTAACAGTAATTCACTCCGTTATTGGCACTTTGCAATAGTACAGGATTGTGCTCATTGGGAGTGATCCATCCATATATTTACATTTGTGTTCCGTTGTGTGATCTGATTTTGTGGTGCTATGGCAAAAGAAGGAGTAACTGCTCGAGAAAATAAATCTATTTCATCTGTATCGTAAATTAGACATACCATATACTTGTGGAAGAGGGAAAATTCATTAGGATGACATGCGTGCCACTATAATTTATGGAGATTTCTTTGAGTCTAATATCAGGTGTCGCAAGGCCTTACAAATTTAAGCATTAAAAAAAAAAACATCAGGAAATAAAAACCGTTAAGATAAGCGCAAGATATAAGATGTTTCCACTTTTTATTGAAGTTTCAACCCAGATGATTCCCGTCAGGTGATCTTTGAGAGGCTGGAAGGCGGGTTGCTGCAGGTCGCTGTTGCGGGTTTTTTCTTCTTCATTTTATAACTGTATTCGTCTAGGTAATTGTGAAGGATGACATCACACAACTAATAGATTGAAGTTAAAGCTTAGATGGCAGGAAGAAGATCAGAGAAACCAAACTCCTAAAAGGATTATAGGATTGAAAGGAAAAAAAATACCGTGTGAGCAAGCCAGACAGTGTCGGGGACGCAGGAAGGTTCATCGGCTGGCCAGTTGGCAGCCCCGTGGACCCGTCACGCCACGTCCTCGTCAGTATTCGGCGGCGGCGGCGTCATAATTTTAGGCTTTTCAGGCGTGCCCACTCACTTCTTTGCTGTTGACTCCAGGGTTGTTTTTTGCTAAGTTTGTGTCATAACTCCTAACACACACACACACACACACACACACACACACACACACACACAGAGCACGTCCCCTCCAGATATACATAAACGCGCGTGCACACACCTTAAATCAGCTTCCTCGAGCGTTCTGTATCGTCTCCGCCAGTTCTGCGGGGGAGAAGAATTGGCGGAGACGATACAGAACGCCCAACCTCGAGGAAGCTGATTTAGTGAGAGAGGAGATTTAAAAAATGCTGGTATTGGCCTAAGGTGTGTGCACGCACGCGCTTTTGTGTATGTCTGGAGGGGACGTGCTGCGTGTGTGTGTGTGTGTGTGTGTGTGTGGTGTTTGGTAGAAGAAGATGGAAAAGTCATAAATAGCTACCCCATATGAAAACCTCAAAAAGTAGATATGTAGATAGATACATAGGGAGGTAGATAGAGATAGATAGATAAATAGCTAGACATATATACATGAAAAAAAAAATGTCCGGCAATTTTCAAGGTTGGGATTGTTTGGTAAAAGTTGTTAAAGAAACTTATGAAAAATAGTAATTTGAGTTTACTTTTATCTGTATATATAAACTGCCTTCATTATAACTTTGCATCCTCTATTTTTCCCTGTCTCCTTGGTGCCGAGCTGCGAGGAGACGGGGAAGAAAAAGGAAACCAGCCTCATTTTCAGCAACTCAATCCCCCTAAAATCACCCAATGAAAAAGGACATACAGAAAAATATGTGACCCCCTAAAAAAAATTAAAAAAAACTGGCGTCCGAATTTAATGGCGAGTAATCAAACCCCTATCGCCCCCCTCCCCCCCCCCCCTCCCCCCACACACACACACACATCCACGCCCTCCTTTCCTTCCCCCTTTATTAATGCCTCGCAGAAAACGGGCGCGAGATCCAATTCACGAGAGGATTAGGGGGAGCACGTCATTAATTTTGGCTTCTGGTAAAATATGGCCTTAAGAGGGTATTAGAAAGTGTTGTTATCATCTCGTGTGCTCTAATTAAACCCTCGTACGTGTGTGAGCCGGTCTGTGCACCACGGAGGAGGAGGAGGAGGAGGAGGAGGAGGAGGAAGAGGAGAGGAGGAGGAGGAGGAGGAGGAGGAGGAGCAACAGCAGCAGCAGCAGAAATAAGATAATGAAGAAAGATAGAAAAAAGAAGTAAGAAATAAATAAAAAAAATAAAAAAACAATCAAAAATAAGAAAGAAAAGGAATGATGAGAAGTAAGAAAGAAGAAATGGAAGGAGCAGGAGAAAGTGTAGGTAGGTAATGAGTTCGATAAAATTATGATAAAATGGGGGTGCAATACGAATGAGAGGAGAAACAGATGAAAAATTATAAGGAGATACAAAAGAAGTGCAGCGGACTATAGGTGAAAGGATGATAGAAGTTGGAGAAGATAAAGAAGAAGAAACCGGTAAAATATAAAATAAAAAAGAAGGCCAATTCAATAATGGGAAAACTTACAGACAAACAGAAAACTAACTAACACAACTATAGATTGATGCATACACAGACTGACAGATACACAAGCAGACACATATTTATGCAGACACAGACTGCGAACAGACGCCAAACAACCTTGAGCCTCCCCCCAAAAAAGTCACGCAAGTTGAATAATTAGAGACGAAGGAAGAAAACCGGAAATGACACACACACACACACACACACACACACACACACACACATACACCGACAAGACACAAAGGACATAATTGCACCTTCAGATTAATGCGACACACAACACAGGGACGCGGCGGTGCTAAGGTGGCCCGAGCGACTGAGGATGATGGAGAAAGATAAGGACTGGCAGTGACGTGACAACATTGACCCTGGCGGCACTGTGATTGTGATATATGTGTACCACGTCGTGGTGGTGGTGGTGGTGATTGTGGAGAGGAAATTTATTGTTTTCCTGGGTCGTCTATAACAGAACAGTTGATTGATTGATTGTTTTATTCTTATAAGATTATAGATAATGGGTCGCATTTCAGTCTCTTCTTTACTAAAAGATGTCAGTTACTGCGAGAGAGAAAAAAAACGGTTATTCCTAAAACTTTTCACCCTGGTTAAATCCACATACTTCACTTCCAACTGTCTTTTTTTCCTCGGTCTACTTGTCAGACTGCCATCAACAGAAAAAGATAATATATTTGATGGTTCCATTAATCCGACAAAGCCATTAAAAGGTTCGTAGGGACCGAAATCTGGCATACTGATTTTGTTCGAACGAGTCTTAGGGACGGGCCTCAGAATGGAGATGTCGACATTCAGGAGTTTGACTTGTGTTAAGTAAAAAGGCCATTGGATTTGCCGTCATGTGTGGTGCTAAGGCTCGTAAACGCTTCACAATAACGTGTTGGTTAAATAGGAACTTACAAATAGTTAGAAACAATACACCCAGACAAAAGAATGAACTCCAAGATAGAATCAAAATAAAGGCGAATTCAAAGTGATTATTTTTTTTTACAAGAGAAAAAAACATGCGAAGATAGGAATATCATTAGTATTCGGTTGGGTAGTAACAGATAGATAAGTAATAGAGCAAAAAAGGAAAGGTTCTAGAAATTAGAGGAAATCAAAACTATTACAAAAAAAGAAAGCCAAAGGAGCTGAAGTATACTAATAAGGAAAAATGTTATATATATGAGGTATAGGATTTGAAGTCAAATTTAACTCAAAATTAAAAAAAAAAATAAAGGAAATATAATCTAGTAAAATAGTGCAGAAATCAAATTAATAAAGTAATAATAGAAAATAAGGTGATTATGTAAAACAAAGAAACATATGGTAAACAACAAGTAAAACAAAAACCGACAACAACATAAAATAACTCACAATAAAGCAGGAACAAAGGATATTCAGTAAAAATATCAATAACAGGCATGCAGCATAATACCACATTTCAAATATACATGCAATAAGGAGTATGCTCGTAAACAAAATATTGGCGTAAAAATGAAAAAAATAAATATATGTATATGCATGAACATTTGCTCTTGGGAACTCCTACCAATGAGTCCACGCACACGGCTGATATCCCGCCCCGCAGCCCCGCCCCTCACGAACTGTGTTACGCTGGATTAATGGCCGCCTCGTGTTGTGCTTTCCTCTCTGTTGTTTGTATAGATTGCAACTTATCATTGATGCTGGATCATTCTACCCAGACAGACACACACACACACACACACACACACACGCACACACACACACACACACACACACACACACACACACACACACACACACACACACACACACACACACACACACACACACACACACACACCCTCTCTCTCTCTCTCTCTCTCTCTCTCTCTCTCTCTCTCTCTCTCTCTCTCTCTCTCTCTCTCTCTCTCTCTCTCTCTCTCTCTCTCTCTCTCTCTCTCTCTCTCTTTTCCCCACCACGCATGGACACCCTCATCACCGTGGTTGGCCGCATCGCGCATTTGGTGTTGGAATACAAAAATGTGTTGTCGAATTAATGCAGGATGTGGAGGCTAAAACGGAAATGGATATGGTGAGAGAGAGAGAGAGAGAGAGAGAGAGAGAGAGAGAGAGAGAGAGAGAGAGAGAGAGAGAAATCGGCTATTTGCTCCTCCATGGATTTAAGAGTAGAGGTAGTTTGTTTTTTGTCTCAGTGTTAGACATAATGGTTTTCAATTGCTTTCATGTGTTTTTTGGGGGGTTAATTCCATTTTTTTTTGTGGAAGCAATGGTAGTGATATGGAAGTCGATAAAAGCTCCAAAGTTTATATCTCAATCATTTAATCTGTTCAAAAATCTAACTATTTGAAAGGCCTATATTTAGATCGCAGTCTGTGTCTACCTCTTCGCCTTTACTTTTTTCTGTTACATGCTAATCACATGCTGGACTCGTCAGCCAGCACCCTCTCAGAGAGTGCTTCCTTTTGACCTCCCTCCCCATCACCATTGTTCAAGGGGAGACAGTAAATCTGTTCTGTCCCGCCCAGTCAGCGAGAAACCTTTACAGTAGTGCTCTGGGCGCGACTTGAACCTCAGCCTGCCGGGTAAAATGCAAAGGTGGTATTCACTGTTGGGTGTGGTGAGGTGCGGTGTGTATTTGTGTGTGTGTGTGTGTGTGTGTGTGTGTGTCGTACAGAGAGACGTGGAAGGCAGCCGCTCTCTCGCTGTTTCTGGTGTTTGCACATCGTCGGTGGTTAATGTTTGCTGCCGCTCCTCCGCCGCCCCGCAGCCTCATCGCCGGGACTCGGAGATGAGAAGCAGCTTTTGCGTTACACATTCTCGTTGCAGTTGTGAAGCTGTATGTTTGAGGCGAACATCAGGTTTTTCATCTATATTATGGAAGTTTAGGTATCCATTTATTTACTTATTTATTTGTAAACTTGTGTAAGTAATTGATATCGAGAGAAAACTGCGAGAGTATCTTTGTTTGCATTCATAGTTCTTATTTATATTATGATTTAAGTTTTCAGTACTATTATTATTGTTGTTGCCAATTAGGTAACCATGCAGGTCAGGGTTTTGGTAACTGCAAAGCTGCATAAGTCTTTTGTTGCTTTGGTAACATTACATAGATGGAGAAGAGCTGTTAAGGTTTTTAGCAACACTGCAGCTATGGAGATACTTTTTTATGTGTGTGCTGGTAGAATTGTAGAGATGGGAAGAAATGATTTGTAAAGTAGGTAAAATTCTAGGATTACAAAAGGGCTTGAGGCTTTTTTAATAGTCTTTGGGGTTGTTCAAAATACTGCAGGGCTATACATTAAGAATTCACTGGGGCTATGACTCTGTTGCTGGTATAGGATGTTTATGTGTGTGTCGGTTGAAGTATAAAAAATGGATGTTTAGGGTTACGATGTAGGGCAACACTGAAAAATGTGTTTAGAATACTTTTTTTTTCTACTTTCTCAATCTTCGTCTACAAGTTTTCCCTTCCTTCTCCTTCGCTTCACGTATCCTGTTACCTGTCCCCTCGTGTCTTGTTTTCCTCGCCCCTGCTGTATATATATATTACCCTCTTCACCTGATCCTCGACTACCTGGTGCCTCTCCTTTCTTACATCTTAGTCCCTCCCCCTCGACACGTACATGACTCCTCGTTTCCTCCCTCATCCTTCCTTATTGTTATCTCCTCTCCTCCCTTTCTTGCCTACCTCTCCCCTGTCTGTACTTTGGCTCACCTTGTGTTTCTCTCTTAATCACCTGTACTTCCTTCCTCTGCATCCCATCTACCTCCTCAGGTCTTCCTTCCTCTGTATTCCATCTACCTCCTCATGTCTTCCTTCCTCTGTATTCCATCTACCTCCTCATGTCTTCCTTCCTCTGCATTCCATCTACCTCCTCATGTCTTCCTTCCTCTGCATTCCATCTACCTCCTCATGGCCTCGTTTCCTCTCTTTTTCACCATCCTTATCATTCCACTATATGAAGGACACTACATTAACACAGTGAAATAATCCCGTAACGAACGGTGTGAAGACTGTGTCAATACAATTTCCTTAATATTTATATACACCGTATGTTCCTAAGGGGTTGATTAAAAGGGTTTCCCGGCTGCCACGAGTGTGAGCGGTGTCACTTTCACTTTCATGTCCACAATGCGGGGCTGGGGCGTCAGGTAATAAATAGCAGAAGTGGCCGCTGGTGTGGTGACCTTTTAGCTCATCGGTAGCGTAGTTGGTATGCTGCCCTGACGTCTACCCAGAAGGCACGGGTTCGATGCCCCGACACGCAGTGGTGTTCGTTATTATTCCATTTCGTACCTTCATCTGCTGTAACCTGCCATCTCCATTCTGCTGCAGTTCACCAACTCACCATCATCTCTTCGTTTCCTCTTTTTTTACTCATCTCACCATTCCACTCCTTCCCTTCTTCATCTTGAATACTGTTACCTTGCCGCTTTTCCTTCCCTCCTGCTCTCCTCCTGTGACTTACCATCCTTTCCTTTCGTGTTTCCACCCTCATTCCTTCTGCTTGGCATCCATCTTCTCCCTCCGCCTCTTTTCCTCCCCTCCCCTTACATGTTTCTCCCTACCACATTCGTCCTTTTCCATTTCTTCCCTCATTCCCCTTCTCTCCTGGTACTTTCTGTCTCCCTTCATCCCTCTCTTATCATTCCCCTCACAGCTTTACATCCTTCGCCTCTCCTGTCTCATTCATCCTACCTTTGCCATCCTTCCTGCTATCTACCACTCATTACCTTTCCTTCCCTCCGCTTCTCTTTGCCTGTTCTTCCCCCCGAAACAAAGCGGGCTGCTGGTGGTGTTCCTGGAAGCTGGGCCGCTGCTCCCGAGTGTCACGCTCCAAATAACCGTGCGGGGCCCCACTGATCACAAGGGAAAGGCAAATTGCAAGTCATTCTGGCAGGGGTTCTCGCCTTCAGTCAGGCAATGGACAGCTCAAGGTCATTTCTTCCCTTCTCTTCCGGGTTTTATTCCTACCCTTTACATCTTCTCAGAAATATTTCACCATGTCTCCTCCTCCTCCTCCTCCTCCTCTTCCTTCCCACGTTCTCTTCCTCATTTTCTTCATTTCTCCTGGATGTCTTCCGCATTCTCATCATTACCCGATATATCCTTCCCATTTTTTCTTATCTTCTCTCTCCTCTTTTTTTTCTTTCCCTTCATTCATCCCTTTTCCATTTCTTCGACATCCCTCTTTGATATCTGGGAAAACTCGAGTCAACTAAATCGTGGTAATCCGGATTTTATTTATTTATTTATATATTTTCAGGTGCTGCCTGTAGCGCCGGTAGGCTTTCTTCAGGGGTTTCTTGACGACCCCAGCCCCTTAGTGGGGCGGGCGAATTTTATTTATAATGGCTACCGTGATATGAAACTCTTGCTTAGCCCACGCTGCCCCCCGGTGCTCCAGTCGAACAAAGTCGCTAAGTTAGGGTTGATTGAAGATCTGGGCAGCATGTGGGTAGGCTTCCGCCACTAGGCGATGGTTGAAAAATCAACGTGTTTCGGTGGGACTCGAACCGAGGTCCACGAGCTTACCACGCCCACACGCTGACCACTCGGCCACCGCCTCCCCTGTAACACCCTCTGTGCCACCACAGGCTCAAGGGTCAAAGGGCGCAGATGACCACCGAGGCCACGGCTAGCTTTAGGGTATGCCACCAACTTTACCTTTACCTTACATCACTGTTCACCCCACTCCTTCTTATTCATCCCCCGTCTCTCCTCACTTTAACTTCTTTTCCACCGTCTTCCTCCTCCTCCTTCTCCTCCTCCTCTGCTTCCTATTCCTCCTCCTCTTCACCCTGTTTTTCCTCCTCCTCCTCTCCCTCCTCCTCCTCCTCCTCTCCCTAGTTCATTCCACCCCCTCAATTCCTCTTTCTCCCCCTCCTTCTCCACCGTGTCTTCCATCTTCTCAAAGATGAATGGGCAATCTTGATTCGATATCGAGAAATGAGTTTAAATCCCTGTGAGGTACGCGTATTGGCGGCCTTCTGCTAAGTGTAGTTTTTTTTCCATTCGTCTCAATCTTCTCCATTTGTTTGGAGGTTCAACATTTGCGACGCCTACCAGGACACTTTTTGCGACTCTGGAAGAATGTTTTACCTTTAATGATGATTTGCTTCTAGTTTCTGTTAGTCATCTTTTCTGGCTGTCATTGTGTCTTAAGCGTGGGTGACGAATGTTAGTCATGTTTATTATTTTTGCCTGTTTGAAGGGAAGAATATTTTGCCCTTGACGGAGAGGAGAGAGTTTTTTTTTTCTCTCCTTCTCTTAGGACGCCCTTGTGTACCTCAGTGTTTGTAAGTTTGCGCTAGAATTTTTTTTTCGATAGAAATAAGGCAATATATCAGATTGCCTTGTCTAGAAGAATGAATGATTTGTTTACTGTGCATTTCTTTTTTTTCTTTATAGTTCTTTCTCTCACTGTTAAATTTTAGAGAAGAGTTTAACCTGGCGCTGCTACACGGTAAAGCCACAAATTTGGCCCGTCGCTGCTACACGGTTAAAATACGATTTATGTTTAAATTTTCCTACTCTCCATTATTCCTATTCAACATTATTCGTTAGCCTGCGGACAGTCAGTCAATTCAAAGTAATAGAGACTCATCAGTGAACTTGCTGTTACTTACCTATGCAACATGTGGCGATGCAGCTGTCAAATAGGAAACTACGAAACTACGAAAATACGAAAATATCAGTGGATGAAAAAAGAAAAATCAGTTTAGCAAAATATTTCGTTTCGCAATGCATCATATAAAAAGTTAACTCATAAGCCAGCAAAACTTCTAGAACGTAAAAGGCTATGAGAGAGAGAGAGAGAGAGAGAGAGAGAGAGAGAGAGAGAGAGAGAGAGAGAGAGACGGTTACGTACACTGTCTTCTCAGCCCTTCACGTGGGATGAGGGTGTTGGTTGGGTTTCGTGGCCACCAACAACCCAAGATACTGCTAGCGTTGAACAGTGAACCCGAGGAATACGCTAAGACAAAACCACGGATGATGATGGTAACCGTAGTTGGAAAGGGATGATGACAATGGAGATAGTAACTGAACCGAAAGAAAGCCAACCGTGGATGAAGAAACATCACGATAAACAAACAAGATAAAAAATATTAGAATAATGGGAATATAACTAGATTGAGAAGTGTAGAAGGAAGTAGAAACCGTATTCATGAAAAAAACGGAGTATACACAT
The DNA here is from genome assembly GCF_024679095.1 of Eriocheir sinensis. Lineage (NCBI taxonomy): Eukaryota > Metazoa > Arthropoda > Malacostraca > Decapoda > Varunidae > Eriocheir > Eriocheir sinensis. The sequence goes on along the minus strand of NC_066573.1, from coordinate 4,243,048 downwards.
TGAAGGAAGAAGAGAAATATAAACTGAAAAGAAGAGGGGAAGAAGGGACCGAAACAAAAATAAGTGCATGAAAAGAAAGACCTAAATGAGTATGATCTGGTGACGTTCCGCACAGTGACAGGAAACGTATAAATATTGGCTGGTAGTCTCGGACGCATTGGGCTGTCACAACAAATATTTCCGAACATCACAAAGGAGATTGGTTGGATACTCATACGTATTCTCTTCATTTCCAGAAAGCAGAAAAGCCTTGTCAAACTTTTACCTGGCTCATAAAACTACCCGCGGAAATATTAACACAACCTCTACGAAAGCCCTCCATCCTTCCTTCCTTCGTCTGTATTTTCTCCTGCCTATGAATTGACCTCTTTTAAAAGGAGTGTTTCAAGACACCTCTTCATCCGAAACTGATCTTTCTTTAAGCCACTCTTTACTTTTTGCTTTTTGGAGCAACGATTACTGGGATTTTTTTCCTACACTTTCTTTTTGTTGCCCTAGAGTTGTTTCCTATGCTGTAAAAAAAATGTGCATGTTAATGTTTAAAAATACGGGTCATAAAGTGAATATTATTGTTAATAAGTAGCATACATGAAGGGGAGAATGGCTGAAGATGGCTGGCGCTCACTATCACCTTTTACGCGACAAAATCTCCAGAATCATCTGCTGTGAAATTTCTATTAATGAAAAAAAGGGAGGAAGACGGTTCAAAATTACGACATTGTTGAAGGAAGGAAGGAAGAAGGGAAGGAAAAGCCGGAAGCCCCTTCACGGAACGCTAGTGCCCTTGATCTTAATCCCATTGAACCATATCTAGCGGAGAGGCGCCGCAGGGAGGGGGAAAAGGGCGGCAGGAACAGGGAGAGGTAATCCCCCATTACTCGGAGAGGCTGGCGGTGCCCCGAAGAGCGCCTGTAGAGGGATAAGCTGCTGACGGAGGTGAGGAGGGGAGAAAAAAATGGAGGGAAAACAGGAGGAGAAGTAGAAAGAAAGAGAAGAGGGAGAGCAGGAGGAGGGATGATAACATTTTAATCCTCATGGAACTTCCTCCTCCTCTTCCTGGTTGTTACCTCTCAAATTCGTCGTAAAACAGGGTATGTCCGTGATTTTATTGTGCATATGTCGTGCGTCTATGTGTGTGTGCGTGTGTGTGTGTGTGTGTGTGTGTGTGTGTGTGTGTGTGTGTGTGTGTGTGTGTGTGTGTGTGTGTGTGTGTGTGTGTGTGTGTGTGTGTGTGTGTGTAATTCACCACGGCCTGATCACGTGCTGGACGCGTAATTGCCAGCAGGTACCCTCCCTACATTAGCAAGTGCTCCTTATAATCGATCTATGGACACTGCCAGGACCTCACACACCACACGCCCCATCCCCCTTGTTCAATGGGGGACAGTAACCACTCCTAGTCAACGGAAATAATCCTGCCTGAGCGGGATAGAACCGCCGCCCTGTCAGGCTGTGAAGCATGGCAGCGCATCGCTCTAACCAGTTGTGTCGCGGAGTGCTGTGTGTGTGTGTGTGTGTGTGTGTGTGTGTGTGTGTGTGTGTGTGTGTAAGTGTCTGTGAGTGTCTGTGCCCGTGTCTGTCTGTCTGTGCCCGTGTCTGTCTGTTTGTCTGTTTCTCTCTCTCTCTCTCTCTCTCTCTCTCTCTCTCTCTCTCTCTCTCTCTCTCTCTCTCTCTCTCTCTCTCTCTCTCTCTCTCATCGCATTATGCCGTCTATGTGCTATCCCCCCCAACCAAAAAAATCAAGCATCCTTCCCTTCTTTTGTGATCTTTAATTAATAAGCTTAGTATGTTTACCCTGGAAGATTCGTTATTCATGTAATAGTCTACCTTTTGTCATCCTTACGCCAGGTGTACGAGAATTTCTTAACCTCGTTTTTTAGTCTCCTTACCAGTCCCTACCAGCCCCTACCACTCCAACCACTTTCTCACCCTGTAAAAATATCCAGTGTCTCTATTTTCCCCCCTCCTTACTAACTTTAACCCACCATCACTTCTGCTACTACCACCCTTCTCCTCCACTTCCTCCCTAGCCAAGCATCCCGAGCATCCGTAAGGAGAGAGAGAGAGAGAGAGAGTTGAAGGGGGTGTAACACTGACATCCATACATAATATATATCCAACCTTCTTCACCGCCGGCTTCCAGGAAAAGCGTAATCAGTGCAGATGCTCAGAGCCGCTTCTCTTGTCGGGTGCTGAGACGGAGACGCGATTCTATTCACAGACAGGTTTATTTTCGTGGCCGTAACTAAGGAAGGGTGAAAGGACTGAGGGAGGAGGAAAGGTAGCTAGTTCTGTGATGTTGCCTTTGGCCTATGATACAACACGCCCATAAACAATCAAGCTCACTAGGAAAATAAGAGGGAAAAAAGTTGCCCTAATTTTTTGCTCAAGGACGGCGTGATAATTAAGTATTTTTTTGTTGTTATTATTGTTTGATTATTATTATCGTCATTATTATTATTATTATTATTATTATTATTATTATTATTATTATTATTATTATTATTATTATTATTATTATTATTGTCATTAGACTTATTGTTATTATTAATGCTAGTGTGTGTTTTCTCCACGTTTTTCAGTATATATATGTAGGTGGTTTTCATTCACTTAATATCTCTTGTTACTGTTGATGTTTTTTTCTTTCTTTTTCTTTTTCTTCTTCTTCTTCTTCTTCTTCTTCGTCTTCTTCTTCTTCTTCTTCTTCTTCTTCTTCTTCTTCTTCTTCTTCTTCTTCTTCTTCTTCTTCTTCTTCTTCTTCTTCTTCTTCTTCTTCTTCTTCTTCTTCTTCTTCTTCTTCTTCTTCTTCTTCTTCTTCTTCTTCTTCTTCTTCTTTTCGTTTTCTTTTTCTTTTTTCTTCTTCTTCTTCTTCTTCTTCTTCTTCTTCTTCTTCTTCTTCTTCTTCTTCTTCTTCTTCTTCTTGCGTCTTATATTAAACCTTATATAACCATTGAGTCACTATCTCTTATCTACCTCCTTGCTCTAATCATCATCACCATGCTCATCATCATCGACTTGCCCATCGCCAGAATCTCTCTAGGGATATCTTCGGCGTATCACCTTCAGCAACAGTATTAGCATTTTCTCTTCTCCTCACGTAACCTTCATCACATACATTTTCTGGACACGTGCCGCTCCTCACACCAGGCACTATAACGTAACCACACAATACCTCCCTCTGGTCTGTCTCTCCAACCCATTTTTTTATATTTTTTTCCTTGCAGTCCCACACCTCTTTCGCTACTGACGCTATTACCATTTCTACAACAACTACTACTACTACTACTACTGCTGTTGCTTCTTCTACTACTACTACTACTACTACTACTACTACTACTACTACTACTACTACTACTACTACTACTACAAATACTACTACTACTACTACTACTACTACGAACACCTAGACTGCACCACACTCAGCACCTACACCACATTCCATTCCATTTCACAAACGTTTCATTTCCACCTAAAAAAAATACCTGAAATTATTTACAACTTGATTTTTCTTTACAAATGTATGGAAGGCACGTGCCAATAATTGGTAATATGACACCTAACATGATACACAAGAAAATGAAAGAACACACAAGTAGTAATATAATGAATGGCCGGTAATGGAGGGTGGTACACAGGTAGCGCCGTGGGGGGCGTCAATGTGATGTGTTACGTGTTGTGATCGAGTGTGTTGGGACAGAAGTGATGTATGTATAGGAATGGAGAAACTCTGTGGAGGAGACATTTTGGGAGAGAGAGAGAATTACATTGAAAATCAGACCACACAGACCCCATGGTCCAGGCTAGGTGGTCTGTCCTTAAACCTAAGTGATTTTACATTAATCAGATGGCTCCAAAACGTTGCATTTCAACTCTAGTTGATATTAAGTTGAAGGAAGTGACGGTCGAGCTTGTTTTTGAAGGAGTTAATCGTGTTACACTGGACCACTGACGGTGGGAGCTTATTCCATTCTCACACTACAACGTTGGTGAAGAAAAATTTGGTGCAGTCTGAATTTACTTGTCTACATTTGAGTTTTACGCCATTGTTCCTCGTACGCAAAGTGTCATCGATCATAAACAATATTGATCTGTCTACAGTCGTAATACCATTAAGTATTTTAAAACATTCGATCAGTTTTTCTCGGAGGCGACGGTTCTCAAGAGAGAACATGTTAAGGGTGGAAAGCCTTTCTTCGTAAGATTTGTTGCGCAAGGAAGGGATCATTTTTGTTGCCCGACGCTGAACACCTAATTTAGCAATGCCCCTTGCATGGTGGGGAGACCAAAACTGTACCGCATATTCCAAGTGGGGTCTGACTAAACTATTGTATAGTGAAAGTATTACATCCTTATTCTTGAATAAAAAGTTTCTTTTCATGAAGCCCAACATTCTGTTCGCTTTATTTGCTGCATCGATGCATTGCTGTGAGAATTTGAGGTTTGGCGCGAGTTTGACCCCCAAGTCCTTAACGCATTGAACGCTTTTGAGTTTAACGCCGCGCATTTCGTAATCGAACCTCTTATTCCTTGTTCCAACTTGAAGGACCTGGCACTTGTCTACGTTAAAGGGCATCTCCCATCTATCAGACCAAGCTGAAATTTTGTGCAAATCCTCTTGGAGGTTCTGCATGTTTTCGTCAGTGTAAACCGAGTTACCAATCTTTGTGCCGTCAGCAAATTTACTAATACGATTATTGAGTCCAACATCCACATCGTTGATGTAAATGATGAAGAGCACTGGGCCAAGAACCGAGCCCTGAGGGACGCCACTAGTGACCGGCGCCCACTCTGAAAAAGAGAGAGAGAGAGAGAGAAACGTGTGAAGAGGTGTCCGATTATGTGGCTATGAATATGTCAGGGGAAAAATAGAAAAGTAAGATGAAACTGGGTGATAAGTCAACGGGTTCTATTGGGATATGAATGTAGACGAAAGGGAGAACACTGGAAAGAGGGACTGGAGTAGCGGAGGGAGGCGTTGTGATAAAGATAATGGTTTGGACAAATAACGAGACATAGAAGCGAGGCAGAGGGAAGGATTGCTGATGACGGGAAGAAAATGAAAAATAAACGAAAAGAAATTGAAAAAGAAGAAAAGGGTGGATATTTTGTGGACGTCTGTGTGGAAATGAACGAACAAAAGAGAAGGAAAAGTGGGTAGTGAAGGGAAAGGTAATGAATAAAAGCGATAAATATTAGAAAACGGAACCGGAGAGTTAAGAAAAGTTTATTGGAGGAGTGAAAGGCTACTCAAGGAAAAGAAAGTGAAAAAGAATGTTGAGTAGGGAAAGATGGGAGATGGGAGTGGGGTACTGCCGGAATACAAGACGGGAGACGGAGAAAAGGGGTGAGAAAAGGGAAGAGAAAAAAAAAACAGTGATGGAGGAGTGGTTTACGAATGATAATATTTGGTGAAAGGATAAGAAAATGAAGTTGGGGGTAAAAAAAGAAAAGGGTGAATGAGAGTTAACGGAAAGGGCGGGATGGGAAAGAGAATACAAAAAAGGTGTGGAAGAAGAAAAGAAGGGACGGGTGGGTTGTTTGATGATGGCAGAAAACTCCACTTTATTTAGAAAGGAGAGTAGAAGAAAGATAGAGGAAGGGGCTGAGTGGAAAGGAGGGGAAAAGGAAAATAGAAAAGGAGTAGGGAAGGAGAAAGGCGGGTACGGGAGAGGTGTTCAATGATGGCCGTTGTGGAGGTGAGTTGACGGTGTGTGGAGGGCGGAGGAATTAGGGTTAAGTAAGGACTAGTAAATACATACATACATACATACATAAGGGTGTTGCGTGCGACGAGACACTCACTGACGCACGCAAAAGAGGCGGCCGACACACCAGAATGTGCTGTGTTGTGTGTGTGTGTGTGTGTGTGTGTGTGTGTGTGTGTGTGTGTGTGTGTGTGTTTCTTTTCAGAGTGGAGAATTTTCTGATATGTTTAAAAGAATTTATGGTTAAAATAATAATTAATAAAAAATATACATGGTGTTTATACATTTTCCAGGCACTTATCCTTATCCTAGAAACCTGGACCTTCCTCCTCCTCGTTTTTTCTCTTCTTCGTCGTCTTCCTTTTCTTTGACATCACTCATTATCTTTTTATTTTATTTGTCTGGCTCCACTTTTTTCTACTTTTATTTTTAGTAATTTTTCTGCCTTTCCTGTCTCCTCCTCCTCCCCTTTCTCCTCCTCCTCCTCCTCCTCCTCCCCACTAACTTCTCGTTCCAAATCCATATCCACCATATTCCGATTTATTTTATTGTGTGAAAGACATTTTCCGTTCCATTCACAGCAGAACCTGGCAAGCCTCCCACGCCCGTTAAGACGTGTGTGCTGAGGGAAACCGGAGGGCTGGTGTGTTTGTGGGAGGGGGTGCTGGTGTGTGGTGGGGAAAGGGGGCTGGTGTTTTTTTTTTTTTTTTTTTTGGGGGGGGGGGCAGGTGTGTGCTGGGAGGCGGTGGGCTGGTGTGGGGGGAAAGGGGCTCTATTTTGTGTGCGCGCGAGAGAGTGTTTATTTTTTGTGTGTGTGTAATTATATGGCGTTTCTTTGTTTCGCTGGTTATATTTTTGTACTTCAAGAAACACAAAATATAACAGCGCCTATCGCTATGCAGACAGCTTTCTAAAGACAACCCGAAATAGTATTATAGGCACCAAAACTCACACGTACACACCATTTCTCCATTTTTTCCCACCCAGTTTTACTAAATGGTGATATAAGCTATTTGGAAGTTCGTTTGTATTCACTCCTTCCTGTGGCAAACTTTCAGGTCAGGAGAATTAAAAAGTCTAGAACACTTAAATTGATCATTGTATCGTAATCTGCTATTGTAATGAATTTTGAAGGGTGTTTCGTTAAGTTTGTTTTGTCCTTGTGGTAAGTGCCATCCAACCACTGATATCTGGCACTCAGTTATTCACTAAGTTAAAAAATCGGGTACTGAGAACACGATCTTCTAACTGCGTATGTTAACTGTAAAGATTTGAATCGTTTTAACAGAGCATTATAGTAAAGTTGAAGCTAATGGTGAATCTCCAGCCACAGCCACACGAGAAACACCAGGCCTGCACTCTGACCTTTCCCTCCTTCACCCGCCCGAAGACATCGCAGGGCAGGGACTATTTCTGGCCCTCAGGTGGGATTGAAGGGGAACGCGAGGCTCCCACGTCATCATAAAGAGGCCCAAACAGCCTTATGAAACTCCTGCTTGAAAGAAGAGTGAAGGGGGGAGACTGGAGTAAAAGGGAGACAAAGAATGAAGGAAAGATTAATAATAAAAGAAGAGAGCCTAAGAGTATAGGGGAGAAATTAGCAGTGAAGGAGAGACTTAAGAGTAAAGGGGAAAGACTAGAAGTAAAGAGGGAGAAACTAAGAACGAAGGGGAGAAGAGTTAAGAGTAAAGAAGGAATGAGTTAAAAGTGAAGGAAGGAGACTAGGAGTAAAATGAGACACAAAGTTCAAGAGAATGAGTAAAGAAGGAATGAGTTAAGGGTAAAGGAAGGAGACTAGGAGTAAAATGAGACACAAAGTTCAAGAGAATGAGTAAAGAAGGAATGAGTTAAGAGTGAAGGAAGGAGACTAGGAGTAAAATGAGGGACAAAGTTCAAGAGAAAGATATTAAAAATCAAGTGGAATGCAAACCTGTCAGCGCCTCGCAATTACACATCTGCAACACACAAAGAAGATGGTAAATGAAGGGACGAAGAGAGACAAGCCCAGAGTTGCCTTCATCATCTGCATCATTATCTTTCTTTCCCTTTATTATTTTTTCCCGTCACTTTGTCTCCGGTCTCTCTTACATTTTTCTCTTACTTTTCCTGATTACCTCCATTTCTCTCTCTCTCTCTCTCTCTCTCTCTCTCTCTCTCTCTCTCTCTCTCTCTCTCTCTCTCTCTCTCTCTCTCTCTCTCTCTCTCTCTCTCTCTCTCTCTCTCTCTCTCTCTCTCTCTCTCTCTCTCTCTCTCTCTCTCTCTCTCTCTCTCTCTCTCTCTTATTTCCTCTTCTGCCTTTTTGGATCTTTTGGTTATCGTTAATCTTTTTTCATTCATGTTTCCATCTTTCCGTTTTTTTTTTTTCCTTCCTTGATTTGTTCCAACCGTCTTTTCTTTCTTTTATCCTTCGATCCTTAAGTCCTTCCTTGCTTCTATTCGTCTTTTGTGTTTTTGTTCCTTCCTTTCCTTCATCATTTAATCCCTTCTTCTATTCGTCTTACCTTCTTATAATTCCTTCTTTCTTTTCCATTCCAGTCTTTCCTTTTTTCCCCTCTTCCTTCATTCACACATTAAATTTATCCATTCTTTGTCTTCCTCACTTCCTCCTCCTTCCCTCTCGCCTCTCCCTCGCCCTTCTTCCTTCCGTTCTCTCCTCATTACTCAGTCCTGTTTGTCTTTATCCAACTGAATTACTCCTGGGTCTGCGAGGTCCTCTCTCATTCTCTCTCTCTCTCTCTCTCTCTCTCTCTCTCTCTCTCTCTCTCTCTCTCTCTCTCTCTCTCTCTCTCTCTCTCTCTCTCTCTCTCTCTCTCTTTTCACCCACCTTAACTCTCCTTTAATTACCCCTTCCCTTTCAGAGCTAATTATATCTAAATCATTACCATAATAATTAAACTTAACTAAACTCCTCATTAAAAATCTCCTTATAAACAAGTAAGCTTCAGGATGTAAAGGATGGGGTTATATCACCTAAATGGACCTTTAATACGTTTTCTCTCACCATCCATCTCATTCCATAATAATTTTTCTGCCCCTCCCTCCCACACCTCTTACCCTCCTCTACCCTTCTTTATCCCTCCCCATAGAGCCGTGTCCCCTCTTCCCTGGTCCCCTCTTCATCTTTGTTAGAGTGAATTACTGTGCCCGAGAAGGAAGAGGTAAGAGAGAGAGAGAGAGAGAGAGATGCGTCAGTGGGATAATATTTTCGACTTAGTTGTTGTAAGATGGAGGAGGAGGAAGAGGAGGAAAGAGAAAAAAACGAGGAGGAAGAGGAGGAGGATGCATACACAAAAATACATAGGAAGAATAAACACCAAGTGACCTGTTGCTCTATAGCGAGGGTGTCTGATAGGCCAGTGCTGCTGCTAATGGTCTATGTATGGTAGGACAGGATAGATAAGAAGAGGGCTCCTTCCCACCCGTCAATCACACCGGCAACCAGCTAGCAGGGAATACAAACAAGGCATACACTATGTCTTTTACTTAGAAAAGACACTGATATTGCAGAGGAGAGAGAAATAAAAGCAGATGATTACCCTCGACTAACTCGCTCATATAAGATTATTACTTATGATGACGCTGAAATATTTTTCCTGGTTAGCATTCACAAGCTCTTGATCCGTCATTTTGTATTGAAAGTTAGGATTTTTATCTCCCATTTGCATGACTATACGTATGTTTCAGTGTTAAAACATATTTGCTCCTTGTCGCTTTGTCTAAGTTTATGAAGGCCTAGCTGGATTTTATTGCAATCGACAGCACATGCTACTTTACCTCCTAACTTGCTAAAAAAAAAAAAAAATCGATCCGTACGCCACGATACTCACCTGTTCTGAGTGGCTAGTTTTGGGGTAAGCCTCAAATATACGACTTTGTGTAACGCTTTCTAAAATTCTAATTAAATTATACTATATGGAGTTTGGGCATCCCAATCTCTCTCTCTCTCTCTCTCTCTCTCTCTCTCTCTCTCTCTCTCTCTCTCTCTCTCTCTCTCTCTCTCTCTCTCTCTCTCTCTCTCTCTCTCTCTATCTCTCTCTCTCTCTCTCTCTCTCTCTCTCTCTCTCTCTCTCTCTCTCTCTCTCTCTCTCTCTCTCTCTCTCTCTCTCTCTCTCTCTCTCTCTCTCTCTCTCTCTCTCTCTCTCTCTCTCACACACACACACACACACACACGCAGGTGCTAATTAAACAGGTATTGTGTTGTCAGACCCTTCACGGCGCCGACTGTTCTCTATATCAGTATTCCTCTTTGTCATTATTCCTCCTCCTCCTCCTCCTCCTCCTCCTCCTCGTCTCGGTCCTCTTTCATCTCCTCTTCCTTACTCAGCGCCTATGATTCTGCCGCTCCCTTCTCCTCCTCCACCTCCTCTCCCTCCTCCCCCCTTTCTCTTCAACTTCTCGTTCTACTTCAGAGCCTACGATTCTGCCGCTTCCTTCTCCTCCTATTTTTCCGCCCCTACTCCTCCTTCTCCTGCTCCTCCTCCTTTGACAAATAATGCTCACTTCCTTCACCTTCTCTACCTCCTTCATTCTCTTTTCCTCGTTCATCTCCTACGAGCAAGCAGCTAATATTCCTCCTTTTCCTCCTCTTCTTTCTCCTTTGAAGCGTTTTCCTTCCACCACCTTCGGCCTTTGCTCTCTCTTCAATAGATGTTTACAACACCTCATTTTCTTCCACCTCTTCCTCCATCTGCCCCTCTTCTTCCTTTGACACCTCGCTCTCCTTCTCCTTCTTTTCTTCTTTCTCCTTTGACGGCACCTCCCTTCCAACACCTCCAATGCCGCTTCCTTCATCTTCTTTTCCATCATCATTCCTTGTGAGCTCTCCTCCTCTTCTTCATCCTCCTTCTCGTCCTTCATGAATTGCTCCCTTCCCTCTTCCTCTTCTGTGCAAACTTCTTGTGTTCATATGTTCTTATGTTCCTCTGTTCTTATTCTTCCCATCATCCTCGTTCCTTTTCTCTTCTCCTGCATATTATCCTCATGTTTCTTCCCTTTTTCATTGTTCTTCCCTGGCAAACATTCTTGTGGTTTTCGATTCCTACTTCTTCACTCTCCATCCTCATCTTATTTCTTCTGCTTCTTTTTCGTCTTCTTCTTCTTCTTCTTCTTCTTCTTCTTCTTCTTCTTTTTCTTTTTCTTCTTCTTTTTCTTCTTCTTCTTCTTCTTCTTCTTCTTCTATGTCTTCCCTTTCTTGTGTGCTCTCCTTGATATACTTTTCCCCTTTCCTCCTTTTACATTTCTTCCTCCTTCGTTCCTGTTGTTTTCTTCTCTATTTCTATCCTCATTGTTTCCCTTCCGTCCAAATTTGCCATTATTCCTCTTCCTTCTCCTTTCCTTCCTTTTCTTCTTCCTCTTTCTCCTTCGCCTTTTACCCCTTCTCTTCCTCCTTCTCCTCCTCCTCCTCCTCCACAAGAGTTCGCCCGCTACTTTCTCCTCCTCCTCCTCCTCCTCCTCCTCCTCCTCCTCCTCTAGAGTTCCCATGCTATTTCCTCCTCCTCCTCTTCCTCCTCCTCCTTGCTAAGTATACGAGCACTTAGAAGGTAATTTAATCGTCCCCTCTCTTGTGCTTCCCCTTGGGCGTGATTTAGCTATTACAGCATTCTCTCTCTCTCTCTCTCTCTCTCTCTCTCTCTCTCTCTCTCTCTCTCTCTCTCTCTCTCTCTCTCTCTCTCTCTCTCTCTCTCTCTCTCTCTCTCTCTCTCTCTCTCTCTCTCTCTCTCTCTCTCTAAAACTATGTAATTTCTTATGTATTAGCCTCTTTTACCAAAAATCGTTTTTTTTAACATTCTTCTTTCTATTAACATTTAAAATCCCACTCGGACAAATTGGCGTTCACGTTTTTATATTTCCTCTGCCTTCCGTCTTTCGATAACTAATTGCTTCGTATATTGCTTTACCGATTTATAGAATTATCACATTCCTCATTGCATTATTATCTTTCAGCTACATATTATACCTTACTATTTTCGTACTCATATCCATTTTGTGTGTTCCAGATTAGGTCTTGAAAATAGCAAAGGTTTATATTTTCCAGTGTAATGCTACTGGGAAAAGAGAGGAACAAGGAGAGGAAAGCCTATAATATGGAATACAACGAGTTGGCTTGAATCTGTGCGTGTGTGTGTGTGTGTGAGCATTGCAGTATTGTTCCAGACTCAACCGGAGGAGGAGGAGGAGGAGGAGGAGGTGGAAGAGCAGGAGAAGGAGGAGGAGGAGGAAGAGGAGGAGGAGGAGATACAATTTCCTGCTCCTCTGAAAGATAAGTGGATGTGATTTGAATATATATATATATATATATATATATATATATATATATATATATATATATATATATATATATATATATATATATATATATATATATATATATATATATATATATATATATATATATATATATATATATATATATATATATATATATATATATATATATATATATATATATAAGTAGGTAGAGGAGACACCTACTGAACAGGCGCAAGCCACTCCCGGTGAAGCTCAAAGACCCCTTCCCATGTCCTCACTAACCGTTTCCCTATTGTCTGGAGAGTAGTTCAGCATGCTCTCTAAGACAGATCCTCTCTTTATCCACACCACACTACATTTTCACAACATATACACCTTTTCCCAAAATTAAAATTTCAAAATGCACCACATACACCAAGCCTCAGGTCCCCCGCAGAGGGACTAAATTCCCAGGGAGGACTCCTTCTGGCTGCCGACCGAGAGGTGTCTTGATAACTCCTCGAACCTCTTTCTTCTCAATTTCTGCAACATTCTCGGCCTTCGCTCTAATTTTCATTCTGTAGAACATCATCTCTCCTCCTCTAAACCTCACCTTCTCTTCCTTACTGAAACACAGGTTTTTTGAGGCTACTGACAACAATCTCTACTCTGTTCCCTCCTACTATCTCTATCCTAAATTTCAATCCAAAGCTGGATGTTGCGCTTACGTGAGCAACGACATCACTTGCTCTCGTGCTCACAACCTTGACTCTTCTGAATTTTTTACCATCTGTCTAAGACTTCATTGTCATTCTATTACTAAATACATCTGTGCTGTTTATCTCTCACTAACTCTACCAACTATGTAAAATTCTTTGACTATTTGAATTACATCTTGACCCACTCTCCTTCGCTGAAATCTCCATCTTTAGCTTTCATCCTCTTTCACTGACCATCCTGGTGAACAAGCCTACAACTTTGCTATCCTCAACGACCTAGAGCAGTTGGTCCAGCACCGTATTCCTGACCGTCTTGGAGATCGGCCCAACATTCTAGACCTCTCTCAAACCCTTCTGCTTATTCTGTCAAACTGTTCTGATCACAATCTTATTTCTGCATCCTGTCCTATCGTACACCCTCTGGACCCACCGAAGAGGCGATGCTTCTGGCATTTGCTTCAGCTCGGTGGGACGACCTGAGGGATTTTTTCCATTCCCGTGGAATGATTATTGCTTCCAGGATAGAGACCCTCTGTGTGTGCTCAGCGCATCACAGATGCACGCCATTCCTCGTTCTTTCTCTACTCCTCACGCTAAAGCCTTGGTTTAATCACGCTTGTTCTCGTGCTGTCAATGATAATTATGAACTTTACATTTCTGCCCGATCAAAGCAAATCTATTCAACTCTTCCTGTGACTTCTGGCATCAGCCAAAAACATCTCCTCCAACTTCACTTCTTCATCTTTCAGTCCGACGGCAACACTGCCGTCTCATCTATCTCTAAGGCTGAACTCTTCTCTCAAACTTTGCCTGTTATAAAGATTCTTCAAAATGATGTTTTCTCTGGCCTCAAATGGACCTGATGGAGTGCCTCCTATTGTCCTTAAATGCCTGGTCAAACTCTTTCGCCTCTGCCTGTCAACATCTACCTTTCCTTCTTGCTGGAAGTATGCCTTCATACAGCCTGTACCTAGAAGGGTAATCCCTGAATCCTCAAACTACCGTCCTATTGCTTCTCTTGTCTATCCAAAGCTTTTGAATCAAGCACCTTTCACTTCTGACCTTCTATCTGATCGCCAGTATGGGTTCCGCAGGGCGTCTATAAGTGATCTCCTAGCCTTCTTAACTGACCTTGGTCATCCTCTGTTTCTATCCTTCTGGTCACTGTTCTTCCTAAATCTATTAACAGTGGTGTCCACAGGGTTCTGTCCTGTTGTTCATTGATGATCTTCTTTATATATATATATATATATATATATATATATATATATATATATATATATATATATAAACAAAGAAGACGGCTCAAGGGCAACAAAAAGAGTGCAAAAAAAAAAACGCTACTCGCCGCTCACATAATACTGAAAAGTAAAGAGTGGCCAAAAGAGAGGTCAATTTCGGGTGGGGAGGTGTCTTGATACACTCTTCTTGAAAGAGGTCAAGTCATAGGCAGGAGGAAATACAGACGAAGGAAGGCTGCTCCAGAGTTTACCAATGCAGGGGATGAAATAATGAGGATACTGGTTAACTCTTGCATGAGGGTTTTGGACAGTATAGAGATGGGCATGAGTAGAAAGTCGTGTGCAGCGGGGCCGCGGGAGGGGGGGAGGCATGCAGTTAGCAAGTTCAGAAGAGCAGTCGGCATGAACATATCGAAAGAAGATAGAAAGAGAGGCAACATGGCGGCGGAATTTAAGAGGTAGAAGGCTGACAGTAAGAGGAGGAGAGCTGATGAGACGAAGAGCCTTAGACTCCAATCTGTCCAACAGAGATGTGTGAGTTGAACCCCCTCACACGTGAGATGCATGCGGACAATGCCCTTATAAATGGAAAGCATTTGTGCGGAGAAGAACTGGCGGAGACGATACAGAACGCCCAACCTCGAGGAAGCTGATTTAGTGTGAGAGGAGAAGTGAAGTTTCCAGCTGAGATTTTGAGCTAAGGATAGACCGAGGATATTTAGTGTTGAAGAAGGTGACAGCTGAGTGTTATCGCAGAATAGGGGATAGGTGTTTGGAAGATTGTGTCGAGCTGATAGGTAGGGAAATTGAGTTATTGAGGCATTGAAGGACACAAGGTTCCTTTTACCCCAATCGGAAATGATAGCAAGGTATGAGGTTAAGCGTTCTGCAGCCTCCAGTGTGGAGTCTTATCTTGTTCAAAGTGCAGTGCATTTGAAGAAGCAAACGATTCCAGTCTAATCCCTACCAATGGAGCTCCCGCACACACCACACACAGCAGTAATAATGACGTGTATCTGAGTTACAGGGAGGAGCCACAGAGCACCATTAGCGAGGACACATGGACACACTAGAACTAGTCATTCCCAGGCAGCCAGGGCCTTGGGCGTCAGGGTGTGTACACAAAGAAAGCAGGTTACCAGCTTGCGACTGTTACAGCACTGACCCGCGCTGGTTACTCGCGCGGGAAAGCGAGTTAGTGGTATCTGCCTTCTCCAACTCGCTCGAACCATCTCCTTCCATGCTTGCCTACACTAGTTTCAATGGTATAATTCATGACACAGGTCGGGGCTGGTGTTCCACTAGTGTAAACTTGCTTCCTTTGTACAGGCTACACACCTTCTCCCGGGAGACCTGAGGCTAATCTTGGAATGCCAACGCCTGCATTATTTAGTGATCAAATATATTTTCATCTTGGAGGGAAGGCAAAGTGTGAACGTGAGCGAGAACCATGAGTTCCGATGGTGTGCCCTGCCGCAGGGTGCCGACAAAGCCCTTGCCGAAAATAAGAGAGAGAGAGAGAGATGAGAGAAATAGGGTGGGCCGCCTGTGCTTGCTCTGTATTAAATCAACGCAGATCTCACCACAAATTGCTCCATAAGGTGAGTCATAATCTTGAACACACACACACACACACACACACACACACACACACACACACACACACACACACACACACATATATATATATATATATATATATATATATATATATATATATATATATATATATATATATATATATATATATATATATATATATATATATATATATATATATATATATATATATATATACACGCATGCCTGCCCAGAAAAATAATTAATAAGTCGATAAGTTCATAGGTAAATTGTTAACTGAAATATGAATATAAAAAATATGGGTATAATATTCGGCTGCATGTTTACGAAGAATCGCCCGGCATGTTTATCCCGCTCAGCCCCTGGCGGTATTATTAAAGTTAAGGAGCAATACCACTACATGACGCGGAGTATCCTGTGTACTAACTTTGTGCTTATTGAGGTCATTATGCAGAGAATTCATAATACGATCCCGTATATAACTATGTATCGAAAAGAATAAGTGTGCCCTAGCTAAAACATCCTTATCGTTTTTTATGGCTGAACTCCATGAACACTCGCTTACTTAGGCCTATTAACAAAAATGGAAAATTTACCTGTGAACTGAAGCTGTAGCCACACGTGCCCCAGGACGCTTCTCTCCTGATAAGTCACCTGCAGTAAAGCAATGGCGTTTAGTCAAGCAATATAACAAAGAATTATCTTTGGTCGCTAAATATTTCTCCATCGCATTTTCGATAAACAAACAATGATAAAAAAAAAAGCAGGCAAGAGCTTTTTTAAAGTAGAGAAAACTGCTGAAAGGAAATAAAGAAAAAAAAAACTAAAAACAAAATAAAAACAACACGCAAGAAAAGCCCGGTAGAGAAAAAACAAAAAGCCAGGCAAAAAAATAAATGAGGCTCATGTCCGTCAACTAGTAAGAAATGATATAAACAAAATTACCTCGTGAGGAAGGGAAAAACATCAGGTGGGAATACAGATTAGTCGCGCAAAAGAAAAAAAAAAACTTTTGAGAGTCGTGAAGTAATTAAGAGCTTGTTTGCCTTCACTGAACTCTGCTGAAAGTCTGGAATCAATCCTGGCTCTTGATTTTATTATTGGCAAAAGAAGAGGAGAAGGAGGAGGAGGAGGAGGAGGGGAAGCTGTGCGTTCTCGTTCAACTTTATTACTATTATCATTCTTTTTCTGATTTTGTATTGTTATTACCATTATTATTTTCATTATTTGCATCATTACCAAAATCATTACCATCGTCGTCATCACCATTACCACTTTCTGCACCTCGTCCCATCACTTCCACCTCTCTCTTCCCCTCTCTTCCTCCTCGGACCCGTTCCATCACTCCGGCAGCTCCATCATCATCATTTTCCCTTCCCTTGCCTTCCCTTCTCCACGTCCCTCACTCCCTCCTGTTCCCACGTTAATCACGGCCTATAATTAGTGGTCAAGGAAACTCATTACCACCGGCCCATGACACACCGTTTTTACCTTCGTCTAGTCCCTTCTTTTTCTCTCCTTTCTCCCTCCTCTAAACCTTTACATTTCCTCTTTCCTCCCTTCTGCATCCTTAGCTCTCCTATTTCACTTGCTTCCTCTTTCTTTTTTTTTCGCTCTTTAATTTTTTCTTCCTTCTCCTATATCTTCTTCCTAATTTTTGCTCCCACATTCAGTCCCTCTCTCTTCCCTTTCCACTCCTTTCTCTCACTTACTCTTTTTGGTATTCATCCTTCTCTCCCAAAATCCCTCTCACCTCTTCCCTTTTTTTAATCTTTCTTTTCTCCCTCACTTTTCTCCCTCTACCCCTCTCCTTCATCACGCCATAAACCTCTCCCCTTTCCCGTTCCTTCTCGTTCTCTCGTTCTCCCTTAATTCTTTACTTTCTCTTCTCTTTCTGAACCCCTTCCTTCCTCTCTACCTCCATGCTTCCCTCCTTTTTTTTCCCCTTTTATAATGTCTCCCTCTTTCCCTGCTTTACGTCTAACCTTTTCTCTTTTTTCCCGTTATTCTTTCTTTCCTACTCCTTTGCGTCCTTTCCCTTTCCCCTATTCTTTATTTCCATGCCTCCTTCTCCCTTTTTCTTCCATTCTTTCTTATTTTAATATCCCCTTTTCCCTTTCCTTCCCTTTTCCCTTTTGTTTTGCCATGAGCTATTTGCTTTCTCTTCCCTTCGTTCACGTTCCTCTCCCCTTCGTCGATATCTCTTCTTCCTTCTTCCCTTCTTTAATCCCTCTCCCTTTTCCCACTTTTCCCTTACAATTAACCTTATTATCTCCTTCGATTACCTTCCCTTCTCTCTTAATTTCAGTCGCCCTGTTTCCCCCATTTAATATTTTTGCCTCCTCTCTCGGTTTTTACTCCTTTCCTTTCTTCCTCCTTTCTTCAATCAGTTCAATTCTTCCTTTTTGTGAAGTTTATACATAATACTCTCCCTTTTCCCTTCTTTCTCCTTTTCTAAATTTCTTTTTTTATATATTTTCCTCAGTTTAATCTTGCCTCCTTTCATATTTCCATCACTTCTTCTCTTTTCTTCTTTCATCCTTTCTTTTTCGTCTTTCCTTCCTTCCTCCTCTCTTATTCTTTGTCACTTTTCTTGCCACCTGTCGAGGCCAGACTTAACGAATAAAGTCTGTTTCTCTGAAGTTTGGTTGGGCCCGACGTGGCTGGGGTGAAATCATACGATGGTTGGTGTTGTTGTTGTTTTTGGAGTGGTGGTGGTGGTGGTGGTAAATGTTAGTGTTGTGTTGGTGAAGGAGGAGAAATGTGTGTGTGTGTGTGTGTGTGTGTGTGTGTGTGTGTGTGTGTGTGTGTGTGTGTGTGTGTGTGTGTATGAATTTTCACTATCATAGTTATCGTCTTTACTATCATAAAACTCATCACCTCTCCTCATCACCATCGATACCACTACCATCATCATCATTATCACCATCAACATAATCATCATCATCATCATCACCACCACTACCATCACCATCATCACCACCACCACCACCACCACTACCCTCATCATCATCACCACCACCACTGCCATCATCATCACAACCATCCCTTTCACCCATTCCTTCACATCAGTCGCCCTGGACCAGGAAAATGGCACCCAGCGGCGACATTATAGGGAATCAGGTTTCACAAAACTCATCAAACACGATTCACGGCCTCAGACTCCCTTCCCTTCACACACACGTCACCAACCTTTGCAACTTTTCTTAACCTCTTGACATGACCTTCTTTGATCCCGACCTTCCTTTCAGAACATTCAGTCTCTCCATCTTCATCACTTCTTTCTTACTTAACAGAATATTGTTTCCTGGGTAAGACATGTTTGTTACTGTGTCGTCTGTGGAATAACCTTGACAAACAAACATTACTCCCACCGTCGATGCTTCAGGTCGCCCCCAGTAATCTTCAAACTGCCATTCCTTGTTGTCGATTTGGTTCAAAGTCGATAAGATTTAAGTGATTTAATGCCTCGATTTGAGAATAAGTCCCGCTAATCTTAAGGTTACGTCGGGTCGTCATTGTTGTTGTTGTTTCTGTTATTTTTGTTGCTGTTGTTGTTGTTGTTGTTGTTGTTGTTGTTGTTGTTGTTGTTGTTCTTGTTGTTGTTGTTGTTGTCGCTTTACATATGCATACAACGAGACTAATCATCTAAGCCACCCATAATTCTAGAGGAGCCAGTTTCTTCAAACTTGGCAGAAGAGCAATCCTGCTGGGGCCGCAGTGTAAATTGTGAATGGAAACTACGAAACATTAATATGTCCTCCTCCATATGGGACCTATATAATACGCCCACAGACAAAACAAGATATTAAATTACACTAAAATAATAATAATAATAATAATAATAATAATAATAATAATAATAATAATAATAATAATAATAATAATAATAATAATAATAATAATAATAATAATAATAATAATAATAATAATAATAATAATAATAATAATAATATTAGCTGTTAAAAATAAACTATTATAATTATGATCCCCTGTTTTAATCTAATATGATGTCACTAACATATGTTCAGTCGTTTATAGTTTGTTACCACGACTGCACAAATATTACATACTTTTGAACAATATTCCAACTATCTGGTCACCATGGTGGGTTTAACCATTAATGTGACTCCTGCACCTGAGGTTCTTTAGAGAGCTGTTCAATGTCTGAAGCGTATGCTTTCATTTTCTACGATATTTTGGACATTTTTAAGTAGGTGGCTGCAGCCACACAGGTCTCTTGAAAGAGCCGCATGCGGCACAGGAGCCGCATGTTGCCGACCGCTGTGACCTAAACCAGTGCAAGTATCCTCTTATTTAATTTAATTTTCAATACTTGCACAGCGCTTAAATAGCCATCTTTACCTATTTTAAACTACTTTTCTAGGTAAATGTACATCACTCCTTTTGCCGGTCCTAAACACTTTACAAATCTCTCCCTTCACTGCCTCGAGGCTTATACATTCGCGTCCACAACATTCAGCGTTTTATGATATACGTTACGCTGAGTTTCCCTTCCTCTCCATCCACCACAATTTTACTCCCCGCCTACATTTTGCCTCACGCCTCCACGTTTGCACACTTCCCTCGTAAATTTTGTGATGTCTGTGTAAACCTGTCTTGTTATAGGAGGAAACATTGGATCGCTGGAACATACAATCCGTAATGTTTTGCGTGCTTCCGCCACCATCACACCCATCTTTCACAGTAATTTTTATTATATTTCAGGCGGCTTTGAAAGGGAACATTCCTTGAGAAAGGCATCAACTTGCCTGCATAAAAGCTCTTTCAGTTTGTGTGAGATTTTAATATTTATTCTGACCCGCTGTTTGCATGTACGTTCACACACACACACACACACACACACACACACACACACACACACACACACAGAGGTTGCACGTCACAGCAGTCTGCGGAAAGGCGGGAGCAGCTGCCATCACACTTTTCGTGATGCCGAAGAAATAAATACTGGTGTAGACGGCACTACAAAGAAAAGAAAAAAAAAGAAAACACACACACACACACACACACACACACACACACACACACACACACACACACACACACACACACACACACACACACACACACACACACACACACACACACACACACACACACACACACACATAACACAAATGAAAAGTAAACTAAATAACTCCTAACTATATAAAATTGACTCAAAAATTGAGTGAATGCCTAAACTTCAATAAAACATCAATTATAAAAAAATAAACAGGAGAGAGAGAGAGAGAGAGAAGTGCCAGGTGTCATAATAAACTGTGACCAGATAAGACAACTTACGGGAACCTTTCGCACCTGCCTTTCTCTCTCTCTCTCTCTCTCTCTCAAACTTCTACAGCCCCTTGCCTCCTTTATTAACCCTTCCTTTGCCTCGAGTTCAAGGGATTTACTAGCGTCAGGGCGTCTCACTGGTGGTAATTTGCTGCATCCTTAACCCAGTCTGAAAAATTATCACTAGACGACGAGGAGATTTAAACGCCAACCCCTCGCTCACACCAGCAGCTAGAAGGGAAATAACTGGAACATCTACTTCACTTCCCACGCTCAGCTATCTTGCTCACCACTCATTCAGTCTCTATCTCAGTCCATTGTCCGTGCCATTCTCTCCCAACTCACTCCTCTTTTTCCTCGCTTGCATCTTCCTCATCTCCACTCATCCCTCCGGGCGGAGTGGAAAAATCTGGGCGGCTTTTCCGGTACCCTACGCCCCTGTCCACCCAGCAGTGAATGGGTACCAGGTATTAATCGGGGGTTGTGTTCCGTCTCCAGGGATCTGTTCCTTCTCCTATAATTCCTTCCCTTTCTGTCTCTCTCCGGTATATGACCACAGATGTTGCGCCGACTAAACCAAACTTTAATTTTTCCACTCATCCCTCCATACATATCTCTCCCCATTTCATATCATTCTCCCTAGTCTATTCCCCATCAGTCATTGTTTCATGACTTACCGAGCCCACCTATCAGCCCTTTCCTCCTTAACAATCACGCTTTCCCAGGATACTTCCATCCCACTTATTGTTATTTTATTTATTCCTCTCCCCAGCTCCCTTAACTTCACTTATTGTTTATTTCACTTATCTTTTCCTAGCCCTTTTGTCCTAACTTACCCCATTCGACTACTCAACCTGTGTCTTTCTCTTACCCATTTTTTTACATTAGGTCTTTTTCTCAATCAATATTCCTCCACTTACCTCATGTCCTCATCCACTCATTCCTTCCCATTCATTCTTCTTTCATATATTCCTCTTCCAAGTTCCCCCAACCACACACTTAATCTTGTTTCACTTATTCATCTTCCCAGCCCTTTCATCCTCTCTCATTCCGTTAATATATTTTCAACCTCTGACATTTCCTTGCAAGTTTTCTCTACTTCATCCCTCTTCCCTTTCAATCTTTTTCCCTTTTCCCCCTCAATCCTCCTACACTCAGCTTCTTCAACGGACCCCGCTCAGTCCTCCTCCACTTTGCTTTATCGTAACTTTTTTCCCACTTCGCTAGCTGGCTCTGATCCAAGAAATTATTGCTTCCGAAAACTTGTGCATTTTATCTTGGTCTCCGTTGCTCTTCTTTCCCTTGAATCCATTGTTATGGCATGGAAATCTTTGGAATACTTTGCCTGTCTTAGCTCCTCCGCCTCGCTCCCCTCCCTTTATTCCCCGCCACCATTTAGTACACATTTCGTTGCCCATTTAGAAGCTCTTACACCGATTTTTCCTATTTTCTTCTTTTTTCTGATGAGCATTCAGATATCGGATTTTTCCATCTTAGCTCTCATCCTTTTCCAACTTTTTCTTCGCGCCCATCTTCTCCCATTTCCACTGTTCTTTTAACCTTTTCTTTTTCTCCGCCTCTTACTCCACCTCTTCTTGACCTTACTCTATTCTCCTTTCGTCTTCTCCATCTCTCTCCATCCCGCCCTTGCTCTCACTTTTCCGTCACCTCCTCCCGCTACTTCTTGTCTCTCCCGTCTACACACCTTTCACTTTCCATCTCCATTGCTACTGTCTTCACTCTCCCTCCTCTCTCCCTCTTCTTCCGTTATCTTCTTCCTCTGGTCTCCCTCTCTCCTCTCTACCTCTCCTCATCCCCTTCTTCTTTTCCCTCTTCTTCTGATATTGCTCTCTCTCTCTCTCCTCTCTACATCTCACTCCCTGCTCCTCCCACTTCAGGTTTCCCTCCTCTCCCTCCCCCTCTCTCCCCCTCGAAAAGGCTTCAGTGCTTTAAGAATGAGTCATGCAACGCAGCAGCTGACCTCAGCACTCCGGCACTTAAGCCACCCCCTCGCCTCTTTATCATCTGTTCCTCTTCTTCCTCTTCCTCTTCCTCCTCATCTTCTTTTCTTTTCCCTTATACTCCTCTTCTGCCTGTTGTTGGAACTTTTCTTCTTTGTCGACTCATATTTGTTTCTTCTTCTTCTTCTTTGTCTTCTTCTTCCTCTTCTTCTTCATCTTCTTCGTCTTCTTCTTCTTCTTCTTCTTCTTCTTCTTCTTATTATTATTATTATTATTATTATTATTATTATTATTATTATTATTATTATTAGTAGTAGTAGTAGTAGTAGTATTGTTTCTTGTACTTGATCTTCTAATTATTGTTTTCCTATTTTTTTCATTTGTCATTTCCTCCTCCTCATCATCATCATTTTCCGCTTTCATTTCTTCTTGTTCTCCTTCGCCCTCTTCTTCCTCTTCTTCTTTTTCTTCTTCTTCTTCTTCTTCTTCTTCTTCTTCTTCTTCTTCTTCTTCTTCTTATTATTATTATTATTATTATTATTATTATTATTATTATTTTCTTCTTCTTCTTCTTCCACCTCTCCTCCTCCTAGACCAGCACCTCCACCACCATCCCCATCTCCCTCTCGTAAATCCGCAGCCTCACACAACAGGTTCTGAGTATAGTTTATGAGCAAGTCATAAGGGGAGGCGGCAAAGAGTAGCAGCTATGCATTACAACATTTTCCCTTAGCCAACCGCAGCCTCTCGTACTTACCCATGAGAGTAAAATTATACTCTCTCCCTCCCTCTCACTAACGCTCTCCCCCCCTCTCCTCCTCTCCCCTCCTTCTTCCCCTCTCGCCCTGGACCACGTGTTTTCCCCGCCGTGCATGTAAATACCCTCCATCGGGGCCTGATATGCAGATCACCAGCGCCATTAACGTGAAGGAAGGGCGTGCTGACTTTTGGCTTCCCGAGGAACGGTAATGGAGGCTGAGAGAGAGAGAGAGAGAGAGAGAGAGAGAGAGAGAGAGAGAGAGAGAGAGAGAGATGAAATCGAAATTGAAATTGGAAAAGGATACTAACAAGATCAAGAACATGAAGAATAAGACAAAGACGACGACAACAAAGAAGAAAAAGAAGAAAAAAAAGAAAGAAAAATATAAAGTAGAAGAATGTGTAGGAAGGACTTGAGGAGAAAAGAGAAAGAAGACGCGGAGGTAAAATCAGACTAAGAGGAGAAATAAGTAAGAAGTAGTTCTCGATATTAGTATATTTATTAGATTAACAATAAAAGTATTTTCCGTAAGAATAAAACTACAATACAGGTCCTAGTTGTGAAGAAAGGAACAGTACGAGGAGGAGCAGAAGTTAGGCACCAGATAACAGCAAACGACACATGAATGACCTCACACCTGACTGCCTCCGTTCACGTACCTTCCGTCCGGCAGTTGTTAGCCTCTATGAGTATGGAGGCGTATCCATGCTCACTCTGCCGGGAACTCGTGCCATAGTAGCTAATTGGGATACGTTCTTTTCTTCTTGTTGACTTACTTCTGCACAAGGAAGCTTCGGGAACTTTGTTAGAGGTGTGAATGAGACGATGGACAAATACCAATACATAAGAAGTAATATCGCCACAAGACTTTTATATTGTGTTTGAGCTGTGTCGGCATCGGCGATATATGAAGAGTTTTGACAATAAGGAACAAATTTGGCCTGTCGCTGGTACACGGTGAAGCATTAATTTGGCCCGTCGCTGATACCCGGTTAAATCAACAGCGTCCTGTACTTTAACTACGTTTTAATATAAAAGATAAATACTTAACATCATGACCACTAGTAAGTTTACATGGAAGGCGGCGGGATGCTCTCGAGAAAGAAAAGAACCTAGACTTAATGATGAAAATGGGGATAACTTGTTCAGCTCTGTCTGTCTGACCTTAGCGGGCCAGATGAGGTGATGATAAGCTCCCTTTCTTCTTCCTTTCATATTCCCCCCTTCTGCATCCCTCCCTCTTCTTCCCTTTCCCCATTCCTCTCTTTTCCCAACCTAACTCAATAAATGTAATAATAATGAGTTGATGATAAGCTCCCTTTCTTCTTCCTTTCATATTCTCCCTTCTGCATCCCTCCCTCTTCTTCCCTTTTCCCACTCCTCTCTTCTCCAAACCTAACTCAATAAATATAGGAATAATGAGGTGATGATAAGCTCCCTTTCTTCTTCCTTTCATATTCTCCCTTCTGCATCCCTCCCTCTTCTTCCCTCTTCCCCATTCCTCTCTTCTCCAAACCTAGCTCAATAAATAAAACAATAAAGGGATAATGATGATGATGGGAATAATGTGTTCGGCTCTTAGTACTCTCACTGCTGTCTAATCAAAGCAGGGCAGATGAGATGATGAGTAGCTCAGCCTCCCCTTCCTTTCACCTCCATCCTTTCCTCTTCCTCCATTTCTCCTTTTCCTCTTCTCTCAACCTCCATCAAGTTCTCTTTTTGCCTTTTTCCTCCTTCATCCATCTCTCTTCCCTTTATTTCCACTTTCCCTCCACCCCCTTTTCTCTCTCTCTCTCTCTCTCTCTCTCTCTCTCTCTCTCTCTCTCTCTCTCTCTCTCTCTCTCTCTCTCTCTCTCTCTCTCTCTCTCTCTCTCTCTCTCTCTCTCTCTCTCTCTCTCTCTCTCTCTCTCTCTCTCTCTCTCTCTCTCTCTCTCTCTCTCTCTCTCTCTCTCTCTCTCTCTCTTCTTACCTCTTTTTTTTTTCTCCATATCCATTTTTTCATTGGCCTTGTCCCTACCTCTCCCTCCATTCCTCCTTTTTCCACTTTTTATTACCTGTTTTTATGTTCCTCATAGCGCCGGTAGGCTCTCTTAAGTGGCCTCGTGGACGGCCACAGTCCGTTTGTGGCACAGGCGAATATTATGAAAGTGGCTGCCATGATATATTATGACGGTTGCTTGGCCCATGCTGTCCTCCGGTGCTCATCTTGACCGAAGTCGCTGAAGGAAGGGATGGTCGAAGATCTGGACATCATGTGGGTAAATTTGCACCACTCGGCTGGTTGGTAATTACCAGTTGCTTGTGGTAGGATTTCAGCATGAGTCCTTGAGATTACCACGTCCACCCTCTGACCACTCAGCCATGGTTCACCATTGTCATCCCCTCCTACCTCCGTCCCTCTTCCTCACCCTCCCACTTCCTCTTCATTTATCTCATTATCCTTTCCTTCTTTCACTATCGTTTCTCCGTTTTTAGTCATAATTTTCCTCCCCGTCCTTTCATCCCTCCTCGCCATGTTTATTTCCCGCTTCTCTCACTCCCCTTTTACGTCTCCCTCTCCCTCCCTTCAATTTATTTTTAACATTTGCCACCCCTCTTTCCTTCATAACTTTTTTTTCTTACCTTCCCGCCTTCCAACCATCTCTTCCTATCTTTTATTCTCCCTCTTTTCCCTCACTCTCACTCTTTCCTCCATCTCTCCCCATCCCTGACTCCCGCTTCCTCCTTTCCTATCCCTCCCTTTCTGTCGTCCCTTCCTAGCCTTGCCCGTCATTGCCTTGCCGTAATTCGCCGCCACTCCCCCAGCACCAACAAGATTGGAGGTACCGGCCCGGCTCGCTCACCAAATTGTAGCATCGAATCCCGTCTGACGGAGCCGCCGGTGAAGCTCGGCATTAAGTGCTCCTGCTTCCCGAGTGACCGATATTTTCCACTATTATTTTCTGTCCCCTGGTGCTTTTGCTTGTACTGGCTGTGTTGGGAGTGGGTGGGGGGTGGCGGTGGTGGTGGTGGTTATGGTGCTTCTGTCCTGTGCGTGGTCAGGGGTTTATCATGGCTGTGGTTTTGTGAATTTGACAAAACTTCCTGGTGGTGGGGGTGATGATGTTGGTGGTAGTGGTATTGGTTGTGGTGGTTGTGGTGGTGGTGATCATGATGATGATGATGATACTTTACAAATCATGACTTTTTAAGGCCGGGATAAGCTACTCACACTAGGGGCATGGCTAGAGATACCAGGCAGAATATCCTCTTGCCCGTGTTGTGTTCCTTACCATCGCTAAAAATGCCGGACAGAGTGGCCTGGAAGCGAATCAAGTCAGGCACAGCATTCTCTCTCTGGGGTCGTGTTCATTGCAGTTGCAAGCGAAAGAGCATAAAACAATTTGTCGTTGAACTCCTCAGTGCGGCGGTAACGTATAATGCTGGCCTAGAAAAGGACGTCAGGTAGCGCTTTTTCCTTGCTGGGATGTTGTGCATATTCGTCTCCGAGGAAAATGACTAAGCACTTTGCATAGCTTTTCAAGGCGGTGGTGTCTCGTCTTCTTGACTAAGGAAGGAACATCAAATAAAAACTCCTTTCTTGAGAGAGAGGGAAGACGAAAGCCGAGGTAGATAGGGATGTAGGGAAGGTGGAAAGCCGAGAGGAAGGGTGGAAGAGAAAGGGGGGAGTTAAAGCGAAAGAGATATTAAAGTATATTAGGACAATAATGTAGGGAAGATGGGAAGCTAGGTATAAGGTATTAGTAAAAGAGAGGTGGGGAAGGTGGATAAACTGTCTGAACACTTTCTAGGACAAAAAATATCAAGGCCGTAACAAGACATATTATATGGCGCGGAAAGGACGTCGGTGCCAATATCCTCCTCCTGCTGTTGTAATGTTTATTGGAGTCGCTGAGGAAAATGTATTAATACCTTTAGCATACCTCCTCTTGCTGGTGTCATGTTTATTGTTCGCTGAGAGACATGCTTGTACACCTCCTCCAGTCGGAAAGTCGGCTTTTTTGGCTGTATGAAGGGACAGACATACACGATCTTCTCATGCAATTGTCCTGTTGCCTTGTCTCTGAGGAAAATTATTAAACATTTCTTAAATCATTTTGCAAGGTTTGTTCTTGGCATAGGAAGGCACATCACGCAGAAACTTGCACTTTTCTCTTCAAGTTGGTGGATAAAGCGCATGAAGATTGGCTGTAGAGTTTCTCACGGTCGATGCAACCCATACTAGCTTGGAGAACATTGGACAAAACCTCATCATGCCTATATCGTATTTATCACTGTCGTTAAATACAATGACCGCTTTCTAAAGAGTTCTTCAGTGTCGATCAGAGGGGCTTAAAAAATTATCCCACATATTTTTTCTTTAAGCTCTTCCTCAGTTTTCTTTAATTCTGCGATACATTTAAGAATTAG
The DNA here is from genome assembly GCF_024679095.1 of Eriocheir sinensis. Lineage (NCBI taxonomy): Eukaryota > Metazoa > Arthropoda > Malacostraca > Decapoda > Varunidae > Eriocheir > Eriocheir sinensis. The sequence continues at coordinate 4,215,145 of NC_066573.1, read as the reverse complement.
TGTCATGAATGGTCATGTTAAAGGGTATGTTAATCAGAGAACAGCGACCTACATGAAGGACGGAGTAAATTATTGTCGACGAAGCATAAAGAACGACAATTTTAGTTTGTCATTTTTCACGGGTCTGGAAATGGATGGAGCAGAATTAAATTGGAATGAAAGCGTAATGTAAGATTTCATGCATCAGTATATTTCGAGGATACGCTTTTATTTCGTAGAACTTTAAGTAGGCAACTTAATATGTGGTTCTTTTATCTCCCAGCGTACAGTTAATCACATAGAAGCAGCCTGAAAGAAAATAGTAGTTGGGAGAAGTGTAAATGTAGAACTTTTTTCTTCATCATGCTCTACTTCTAGGAAACAGAAATACGTGTTTCTTTTCAGGGTCCAGGTAATTACAGATTCACGTCCAGAAAATGCAGGGAGGGAGTATTATAATGGCGTGAAAGGCCAATAAAAATTATGTCATTTTCTAGATTTTTTTATTATGCAATACTTTCAGCAAACAGTTTAATCGTGTTCTTTGTAAAGCGTTCGCATTATCAAATAGTAGTGGCGAACAAGACCAAGAAAAACAAGATAAAATATTTTAGTTATAATAATTCAAGAATGTGGATTACTTTTCTTTCTGCACTACTTTTTGGAGCAACATGCTTCTGTTTCTTTCTCATCCTTCACCTTGTCACACAACCATCGCATTAACTTGAGTGGAAGAAATGTGATAATGGCGTGGAATGAACGTATGAAAAGCGTGAGGAATTTTTCAAGGATACGATTTACCTTGTCTCTGTACGAATTTTTGAGACGCGTTGCATTTGGTGTTCTTTTCTAGCGTTCAGTTAACCACGTACTCACAGACTAAAGAAAATGTGCTGTGAAAGACTAACTACAAAGGAATTTGGCGTGTAATTCCTCAAGGGTGTGGTTTTCGTCCATTGTCCAGCGATTTTAAGAAACTGTAATACTCGCCTCCTTCTTTTTGGCGTTCAGTTAATCACGGGGTCGCGGCCTGAAGAAAAAAAAAGATGATAGTGCCGTGGAGGAAAAGTATTAGAATTTTTGAGAGTAATTTTTCATGGAAGCAAAATAGCCGTGCCAGATGAAGGGCTGCGGGTTATTGCGGTGTGCCGGGGCTAATATTATTCATGGACAACTTAATTTTTCGTCCCGGCAAGTTCTTTTATCTTTTACCCGTTGCGTTGTGATAGGAACCTCGGCGTGTTTTCCCGAGCACTGATTGAATACCCCCAGGAGGGACGTGGCACCTCTAGCGGGGCGCTAAATCGCTGTCCTTGCTTTCTTTTGGGAGAATGATGCGTTCAGTAACCTGCTTTTTATTGTCCTTTTTAGTCTGTTATTATGGCCTACACAACGATAAATAATAAAAATGTAAGTTGTTTTTATATAGAGCAATTTACAAAAAAATATATTTATCTATTAATGCTCTATGCTTCTCTATCGATGTATGTGTCTATTTTATCTCATTTCTGGCTGTTTTAGTGAGTAAGAAATGGGTGCACGGTCCTTTTCGATAGTAACTCCAATGATTTTCCACGTGTATTCTTCCTTTTCCTGTGTTCATGTTCTCTGATTTTTCACTTCATATTTGTTGCGCTTGGATAGAAATTCCTTCACACTTCCTCGAACGCTGATTGATCAAATAGCTTATGATGTTGTTTTTCTTCCTGTGTATGATTTTTTTAGTTATTCTGTGTCTGCCTCAGGTATTTTTCGGCACTTTTTTCCTTCTCTCCCAGAAGAGAAAAGTGTACAATCAATATAACATGTTGTTCCTGACATTCAGTTCAGAAAATTCACGTTCCACAGCGAAACTGAGAGGTTAGGAACGCACAAAGAGAAATGGAGAGAAAAATGTCGTGAATAACATGGGGAGAAAAGAAAAGATAAAAAAATCACCATGGATTAGGAAACAGACAAAGGTTAACGATATTTTTATGACGACTTTATGACTCCAATGATTTTCCGTGTATTTTTCCTTTTCCTGTGTTCATGCTCTTTCACTTTTCACTTCATATCTGTTGTGCTTGGATAGAAATTCCTTCATACATCCTCGACCGCTGAATGATCAAATAGTTCATGATGTGTTTTTCCTGTGAATGATTTTTTAGATATTCTGTGTCTGTTTCAGCTATTTTTCGGCAAATTTTTCCCTCTCTCCCTGAAGAGAACAGTGTACAGTCAATATAACATGTAATTCCTGACGTTCAGTTCAGATATTTCACGCTTCACAACGAAAATAAAGGGTTAGGAGCGCACAAAGAGAAATAGAGCGAAAAATGTCGTGAATAGCATGGAAAAAATATAAAAGGAAGGAAAAGAAAATAAAATCATCGATTATGGAACACACAAAGGTTAACAACTTCAAGAATATGAGATGGACTTTCACCGGTCATGGCATGCATAGAACTGATAGTAGAGAAAACAACAAAGTAATGGAGTGGCATCATAAGAATTGTAGAAGTCTAGACAGACTAAGGAAATCATAACTTATGTCGGAGAGGGATGGAGAGAGGTTGAAACCATTGGGAAAGGTCTTTGTCGTGCAGAGGCCTAAAGATGATGATGATTTATATTATCATTTTCGTCTTTCATTTAATCGATTTTTTTTTTATTTTGTATTATTTTCATAATAGCTCGTAATAGTTTAATCTTTGCCTTCTTTTTTCTTTGCTTCATTTATTATTTTCTTTTCTATATTTCTATTTTCTTAGATTGTTTATTTTACTCTTTTTTTCTATTCTCATTTTATTTCCCGGTTCCTCATTTTTTTTTTCGATTACCATCAAAATACACATAAGACCTCGTCGCTCTTGCCTACCTCTTCAACAGCACATATGTTGGATTTGTCAGACTTACCAAACACAAAATTGCACACTAGAGGACCCTCATGATTAAACGCTGAAGACACAAAATCAAGAAAAAAATTGATAGTTTTTTTTAGGACACCTTCCAGTAAAACACGTAACAAAAAATTTCTGCAAATAAAATATAAACACGAGTATTAAAAGTTGAAAATACATGAAAAATAAGAGGTAAACTGATAAAAGGCAACGAAGGACCTTGGATTAATCAAAATATATAACAAGTTTCAGACTAATTTAATATGAAATGACTTTAAAGCCGAAGTTGTTCAATGTACATACTGGGGAGACAAAGAGCACGGCAAGTATTCCTTTACAACAGAAATATATAGAAGCGACATTGGAATCACTCACCGTTTGATACCTTTGATGTATATCTCCGTGAACACGAAAAAAAAAATCGAACTATTGACAAAAGAAACCCGCGGACGAATGCATTTTTCACGTCACTCCGGATGATGAACAAAGAGATAAAGTGGATAGACACAAAGAAAAAATATCCTACTCAACTCTGAAGACTAATTTTAGCCGGAAAATCCCTAAAAATAGAAGGCAAAATGTATTCGGTGGGTCGAGTTTGGGATTTAACGATATTTTTGTCGGTGTTGACTCGTAATCCTGTCAACACTCTGGCTGACGTGTTCACATTAATTATTTTTCCTTTTAGTGTATTTTTGTTATGATATTTATCTTCATGCTTTCGTTAACCTGCTCCAGTGTGTCGTTCATCAAGGGACGCAACAAACAGAAACGAAATAACTCTCGGCGCGAGCACGCCCTGTTTAAGTTTCTGTATGCACGCAGGCACTTAAGTTACTTGCTTACTCTTCCTTGTATATTCACTTCTTAGTATTGAATTATTTGGGGTCGCATTACGTTTTTTGCTTAAGAAATGTTACCAGCCAACACAGAAGCTTGTGGCACTGTCTTTGGCGTGTAACTTGTGCCAAATGTGGCGTTCAGTGTGCGGTGAGTAAGAGTGAGAGGTAGCGTGTAACGATTCTCCCAGGCTCCTCCTCCTGTGAACCTTGATCGCGCCAGTCAGTCTGGAGTGTGTGTTCAGTAGGTAACCAGTGAATATTCTGGGAACAGAGAGTATGAAGTAACACACTGAACACAAGGAGTATGAGTTAGCAGGACTCTCGCCCCCTTACAAAATGGAAGGACACAAGGCAGAAATTAAGAGCAAGCTATTTACCCTCTGTGAACAACGTCTCCTAAATAGTCGTGTATTTGTGGCTATTACTTTAACTTTTATTTATTACCTACTTCCTGTATCTCTCTCCGTGAAGCTGAGGGCATTCCGTAATCCTGCAGTGAATATCCTAAGAACAAAAGTAGAAAGTATCAGACCAAGGAACACTGAGCACAAGGAGTATGAGGTAAGGTGTGATTGCCTCCTCCCCTTGGACCTTGAGGACGCCCGTAAGTTTCCGTTGAGCAGAAACTCGTGTGCCGCCTCACGTTGGAGTCGTAATGTATGCCTCTTGAAGGCGCTTGAAGGCGTGGTTCAATCTCCCTTCAACTCCCCCCACCCCCCCTTTTCACTCTTGTTCGTCTCCTTCTTCTCCTCCCTTCACTATTTTCCACACTCTTGTTTCCCTTACTTCTTCCATTTCCCTGTTTTCCTAAGCTACTCCTACTCTCCCTTTTTGCTCCACATTTCCTCACTCTTGTTTCCCCTCCTTCCCTCTCCCTTCTGCTTTTTCGCTTCTCCCTCTCTCCTTTCCCTCCACTTTTGCGCACTACTATTTCACTTCATTCTTCCCACTCCCTTCCTGTCTTGTTCCACTCCTCATTCCCTCTCTTCGCTTCACTTTCTACACCTTCTTCCCTCTCCTTGTCCAGTTTAAGTCCTTCCCTCCAATTGCTCCACTTTTCCGCTCTCTTGTTTCTCTTCCGTCTTGCCTTTCCTCCTTTCCTCCTTCCTGTCTTGTTTTCTTCTCTAGTCTCTTTCTTTCCACTCAATTCTTCCTTGCCTCCCTATTGCCTCTTTCCCGCTTCTTTATTCCCCTTCTTTATCCTTTAGTTTCCTCCTTCCCGTCCGCTTTTTTACCCAAACTCCTGTCTTAACCTTTGTTTCCTTGTCTCCATTCCTCCCACTTTCTCCTACTCACTCTTCATCTTCTATAGTCTTCTTTTCTTCCCCCATTCTTGTTTTTTTTCTCTAGTCCCCTTTGTCCTTCCTTTCTGCCTTCTTTTTCTTCACGCTTGCTTTTCTCTGGTTTCCATTTGTCCTTTCAGTCCTCTTATTCCGCTCATTTTATCCTCTGTCCTTCCCTCATTCCACTTTTTTCCTAATTTCTCCTCCATTGTTTTTTTTTCAGTTCCTTTATTCTTCGCTTTTACCTCTCCTAGTCTCTGGTCTTCATTTTTTCCTCCCGTTTCCATTCTGTCCCATTTCTCTGAGCTCATTTTTCTCTCCAGTCTCTTAATTTTTACTCTTCTCATTACTTCCGTCTTATCTCGTTCTCGTTGCTTCTGTAGTTTCCCTTCCTTCTTCCCTTTTTCCTCTCTCCTTATTCCGCTCTTTTCATTAGCTCTCCCCTTCTCCTTTCTCTCGATTTTCTGTCTTCTCTCTCTTTGTGTTTATCTATCTGTCTGTCTGTTTATTTGCTTGTCTTTTTCTCTCTACAATTTTATACGTTAATGTCTTTGTCTGAATGCCTGTCCGTTAAGTGTGTATTTCTTTCTGTGTTATTGTATGAGTGTATCTGTCTGTTTGTCCCTGTTTGTCTCTGTTGTCTGTCTTTCTGTGTGTATGTCTGTGTTTCTGCTTTTCTATGCTCTCTCTCTCTCTCTCTCTCTCTCTCTCTCTCTCTCTCTCTCTCTCTCTCTCTCTCTCTCTCTCTCTCTCTCTCTCTCTCTCTCTCTCTCTCTCTCTCTCTCTCTCTCTCTCTCTCTCTCTCTCTCTCTCTCTCTCTCTCTCTCTCTCTCACACACACACACACACACACACACACATTGGGGCCTCAAATAGTTGTTTCTTTTCTCTTCTCACTCCCTTCCCTTCACTTCCCTTCTTCCTCCACAGTTCACTTTTCACTTCAATTCCTCCTCTCGTTTTTCTCCTCCTCCTCCTTCTCGCACTTCTCTTCCTTTCCTCCTCCTAAGTTGAGCTAACATCTCAGAACAACTTTCCTTCTTTTCTCACGTTATTTTCTTTTTTCTCGTTACAGAGTTCAAGGTTAGTGTCGCATTCTGCCGGCCTTTACCTTCTCTAATTACCAGTTCAAGGAGGAGGAAGCCGACCAGGTGTGAGGAGATTGTTATAGGTAAGGATTTTTCATTTATTTTTATTTATATTTTCCTACCCTCTCCTTTCACCTTCATTCTATCCTTTTTTAACTTACTTTTCATCTCTTTCCATTATCTCCGTTCCTCCAGCCCTCTTGTCTTTTCCACATTTGTCCTCTTCCTCCACCCTCTAGTCATCTTCCACCCTCTTCTGACCTCCCACCCTGCCCTCTTCCCCTCCCTCACCCTCCCACTCTCTTTGTATCTCTCAACCTCATCTCATCTCTCACCCATTCTTGTCCACCACTCTGTTCTCACCATTCCTTATCTCTCATCCGGCACTCTCCCGTACCCTCTCTCTCCCACCAATTTCTTTACTCCCACCCTGTCTTCTCACACATCCTGTCATTTTCCTCCCTCCCTCCCATACCGACTTCTCTCTCGCCCTGTTCGCTATCTCCCACCCTGTCGTCTTTTTCTATGCACAAAAAGCTATAACGTTCCTACTCTAAAAAGCCATTACGTTCACGATCGCTAATCGGAAGACGCGTAAAGGCGCCAAACGGCCAACACGCAGAAGGCGTTGCAGGGAAGGTGTGTCTCTCTTGCCTGCACCTCACCTGGAAATTACTTATCGATACACCTGGAGGAAAGGGTGAAAGGGAGGCGACAGAGGAAGTGAAAGTAAGCGTGGCAGAAAGAGAGGAGGAGAGACAATAGATGATCCCTCCCCTTCCTCCCGCTTCAGTCCCATTCTTTCTCTGCCCTTTTCCTTCTCTGCATCTCCCCTCCTTTCCCTCCGCCCCCCTTCCCCTCCTCCTCTTCCTCACCCCTGGCCGTCATGCGGGTGACCTTTGCCGCGGCCATCATTTAAAGGTGAGCCCGTGACAGGTGTGTGGGGTAAGCCGGCCACGCTCTACTGGGCGGCGAGGCTCGTTCACCTGTGTGTTGTTTTGTGGTGGTAATTGTTCTTGTGGATTATATTTTCTAAAGTTTAGGTTCAGTTTTTTTTAGGCTTTGTCCATATTATGGAGTGTTTTATGATTGGATTTTTCTTTGTTTTTCTTTATTTTGTGATAACTATTATTTTTGGTTGGGTTATGGACTGAATTACTGATAATCAAATGACCGTAAAACATTGCTCCAATAGATATGGGGACAGAAGGAAATAAAAAAAAATAATGTGCCACAGAGGTGTCATGATAATCCCTTTTTGGTAACTGTAATTCGTAGGAAGGAAGAAGTGTAAATGAAGTACGGTTGTTCCGGAGTGTACGAGCAAAAGATGAAATACTGAAGATAATTGGGTGCCTCCTGCGTTTGGAGGTAAACGGCAAAGAGGTGATCTAGAGTAGAACGAATAGAGCAACGCCGTGGGAGGGCTGGAGGCAAGGAGTTAGCAAGTTTAAAGGTGCAGTTAACATGAAAATAGCGACAGAATATAGCAAAGGAAGAAACATTGCGTCGGAGTGTAAAGTGTAGAAGTCAGTCAGTATGAGGAGAGTATATGAGGCAAAAAGACTTTGACTCCACTGTCCCAAAGAGCTGTGTGAATGGAACCTCCCACATGTGCCATTCCCATTCCTTACAGGGGTGGTCAATGCCCTTGTGTATGGTTAGAATCTGAGAGGGGGAGAATAAATGGTGGAGCTGATTCAGGAGGCTAACACTGAAAGGTATGAAATATGTAGTTTCCGGTCGACATTATGCGTTTACATTAATATGGCGATTTAATGTGTAATTGGGCAACTGTGCGTCATCATAGTGTTGAGGGCGTTGAGCGTTTCGTAGATTCTTCTTTTGAGCGAGTGACGTGTTGGTTTGGGCGTGTGATGTGTGATGATTAGCAGTGCAGAGAAGAGTAAATAGAGCTTGGTGTGTGACCTTCTTAGCTGATTGACTCAATAATTTACGGTTCATAATAATAATTTGTTTTTGGTCTTAGTATTGTTTAGTATCAATATGACTTCTCATACAGTTATTTTATGTAGTTAATGAATATATATTTTCTTTTATTTTGATTTTCTTTTCGATTTTTTTATTTGTCATCGATTCTTCTATGTAATGATTTGTTCCTTGTTTATATTATTGAATATTTTGGTGATCAAATGTCATCGAAGGCCTCATGTATTTATCTTCCTTCCTCCCATAATATTTCAAATGTTTTGTTTCTTTTTCGTTTTGGTTGACCTTACGGAGCTTTGTGTTGTTTCTTTTCGTTCACGTTATCGAATCATCTGAGAAATCCGTTCACCGAGGAAGGTCTTGAAAAACAAGGCCTAAGCTCCATTCTCTTTTCCTCAGATTTGAATATGTGATGCGACAGGACTATGTTTGCCTTGATTCTCCCGGTAATACAAAGTACACGTGTCTGTGGTGTTGACGTGGAATTTTAAGGTAAATCAGCAAAAAATTGAAAAAAATATCAAAAGGGAAAGGGATCTGCTACTAAAAGCCGAAGAAGGAAAAGAAAAAAGGAAAGAAAGAAGGAGATTATTCAAAGAGGCTTCAGTGCCTGTTTTTATCTAGGTTTTTATGAGAGAGAGAGAGAGAGAGAGAAAGCTTCTGACACAGAAACTAATAAACATAAAGTTGCATTCAAAGACATATAGATACAAAACAACATTTGACAAATTGATATTGAGGAAACTAGTAAAAAAGTCATTTTTGACAGTCACCAACGATGGAGATCAGCTGTCGATATCTCTTTTTTTTCTCAAATTACCTGAAACAAAAAAGCTGCTCATACAACACAAAAAAGTCAACCCAAATTTTCCAACCATAAACTGACATAATAACACACACACACACACACACACACACACACACACACACACACACACACACACACACACACACACACACACACACACACACACAAAATTAGCTTCCTTAGTATCGGCGCTCCACTTCCGCGAACGCTTCTTAATCCCCTTAACCTCATTTCCAAGAGTTACATCGCCCAAGGAGCTCATTTCTCTCGCCGTGGCTTCGCTTTGGCCGGGCATTTATTTCTTACTTGAGATCCTAGACCAACTAAGCGCCTTTGCATTCCACTCCGTTTACGTCTGCTGGGTCAACATCCTAATCCTAAGTTTGTGGCGGTAAGAGAGAGAAAGAAAAAGCAAATGCACGCACCTTATCACTCACACACACACACACACACACAGACACACACCTACAGACACATACGTTGCTATTAGTGAGGTGGCGCTAAATTGGTTCATATCTTGCGTGGCAGTTTGTTAGATTAAAAAAAAATGCGAGCGTGTAATATTTCAGGCGTCCAAAAGTATATTTCCTCCGGAACTTTTGCAATATGTTCGGTGCATTTAGCGTGATAACTTTACTAACTTCGTAACTCTCATAAAAAGTGATAAGAGATTGCGTTTAAAAATATACACATTGCTGTTCGTGGAAGGTCACACACACACACACACACACACACACACACACACACACACACACACACACACACACACACACATAAACACGCATTCAGATTCTCTCTCTCTCTCTCTCTCTCTCTCTCTCTCTCTCTCTCTCTCTCTCTCTCTCTCTCTCTCTCTCTCTCTCTCTCTCTCTCTCTCTCTCTCTCTCTCTCTCTCTCTCTCTCTCTCTCTCTCTCTCTCTCTCATCTGAGCACCATTGAATGTTGAGATATTTTCCATGAAATTTCTCTCGTTTCTTACCGTAATAGAAAACTATCAGGCGCTAATTCGCTAAGCTTACGAGTATATTGTGGCATTAACGTTGTCTTGTCCGGAATGAAAATATATGATATGAATTATTTGAAAAGACATAGAAGCCTCAAAAAGTATACTAATTCACCACTGTGGCACAGGAAATGTAATGAATTTTATTTCAGTTTCTCATTTCAGCAATAAACATAAATTCTGAACGGAAAAACTAATTTGTCACATTAATGAAAACTTGTCAAGCCGGAAATCTATAACAAAGACATATTAATGAGCTTTTGGGGGATGATGAAGAGGAAGAGAAGAAGAAATTGGAAAAGGCTGATACGAAAAACGCCTAATAAAAAATGGTGATGCAACGGAGGCCGGGGAATTTTTAATCACTCTACCTTCCTGATTTATTTACTCGAAAGACATAGCAAAAAAAGCCTTAAAAGATATTTGAACGACTTAATGTTTTAATTTCATCGATAGACCAGGCCAGACAATAAATGTCAATTATTGTGATAATGATGCGTAACATGTCTAGTCGGCAGTGAGAAGACTTAACCAAGTAACTGATAACTGTGTTCTGTATATCTTTCAACTAACAGGTATTGCGGTAGGGTTAAGTATAATTTTAGTCAGATAAGCTGAGGTAGACATGTAATTCTTAGTTGAGCGAGACAAACAAATAGACAAAGAGTGAGATACAGGGAGAGAATGATATATGCAGAGACAGAAACACAGACAGATATAGAGACAGGAAGACAGGCAGACTAACATTCACTAACATTCATATTTTAAGAGCTTAATAAATACAGAGAAACACAAACAGGCATGCACACACCAACATACATACACACACACACACACACACACACACACACACACACACACACACACACACACACACACACACACACACACACACACACACACACACACACACACACACACACACACACACACACACAGAAATATAGATAGATTGATAGATAGATAGATAGATAGATAGATAGATAGATAGATAGACATAGATAGACATAGATAAATAGATAGATTGATAGATAGACAGAGAGAGAGAGAGAGAGAGAGAGAGAGAATCATGAAATACTCAGTATAGTCTGAGCCGCGTCCTTTAGTCACGAACGGGTTCAAACAAGAACTCGCGTTTAAAAAATATATTGGAATCGTGACTAAGAAAGTAATTCAAGGAAGGGAATGACCAAGGGACAGGCGCAGGGAGGGGAGGGAAGCATGGATTTGTTGCAGCCATAAAAAAAAAAAATAGGTTGATGTGCGAGTATTGAAACGTTACAGTCACTGTCCTTAGAGTTGCTGCAAATTTTAATGGTTTCGGGAACACCTAAAGTCCTAAAGTATTAAGATATCTTTAAAAATATCATTTATGCCTTTTTTGTGAGAGAGGAGTCGATATTTTTTTTTACGTGTTTGCCTACGGAGCCGGTAGGCTTTCGTGGTAGGGCCTGATGGTCGGCCCCAGCCCGTTGCTGCGCAGGCATGTGTGTATAGTGGCGCCATCTTGCATTTGCTCATGATGCCCCCTGGAGGTCACCTTCGATCCTAGAATCTAGAGTCCGGGTTGATAGGTGGTCTGGACAGCATGTGGATAGTTTTATGCCACTCGGCGGTGACTGAAAAATCCCAGTTTTGTGGCACCGGGCGGGGCGCGAACCCACGTCGTCCTAAACGCGGCGCCGTCACGCTATCCACTTAGCCACCGCCTCCCCGATATGGTTGAATTGAAGGGAAGTAAAGTGAGGAGATGTGAAATGAAATTAGGTGAGGTGTAATGACATGAGCTGATGTGAGGTAAGGTTGAGATGAGATTCGGTGGGTTTATATAAGGTGAGGAAAGGTAAGATGAGGGGTGGCGAATTGAGATGAGGTATGATATGGCAGACAGACATTCAGATAGCTATTAATCTATCAATCAATCGCAATAGCGGATATCTGAAAATCCTTCTGGCTCCAAAATAGCAGCAGTTGCAATATGTCTTAATAATACTAAGATTTATTTCCATTGTGTTTTTTCTGATATGTTGATAGGTATTTCTAATGACTGATAATAATACAATCGTCAAATTACCATTCAACTGGATTTTCAGTGTTTTCTTTATTTATTCTCGACACACGATGTGCCCTTTGTTTTTTTACTTCTTTTATTTCCAACATTTTTATATTATTATTTTTTTTCGACATTGCTTTCTTGATATATTTTAATTCATTTGCATTAAAATATATTTCTTCAAAGTAAAGGAAGCAGCTCAAGGCAGAAACAAAGAAAATCGTTTCACTTTATAATTACATTGTGTGTTTTCTTAACATATCCATTTACGTCACATTTGCCAGACTGCTTCGTGGTAAATCTCCTCTGTCTGGTTTCCGTCGTTATCTTCATTTGTATTCATAGTCTCTGTTTCTTCAGTCTTCCCGACCCTCTTCCTCTCAAGCTGTTATCTCATTGGAAGTTTTAAGGGCGTAACTTTCAGCCGCAAACTTAAGGGAATCGCCTTAAAGTATCCCATGTTGACGATATTCCAGCCACGCTGTTGTTTTATAACGTATTCCCCGTCTGAGCTTGTTTGTTGTTGTTGTTGTTGTTGTTGTTGTTCTCGCGTGTTATTGATAATTTCTCGACCTGGTAGAGAATGTTCATGCAATGTTAACGTTGTTCTATCATTTATTTATTTGATCTTCTTACCTTCTCGCAATTTAATGTGTTACGTTTTCTCGATTGATATTTTTTTCTAACGTGTTTTTTTTCTATTTGGAGGACACAAAATGCATCTGAGTTCACGTTCGCACAATCCACCAGGAAGATTGACTTTTCTAGTGTGTCTCCTGTGCATTATTGAGCCTTGACATTTTTCTTTCATGGCCATAGGGACAACACGTACTGCGGCATTGTTTTATTTTGTAGCACACAGTCGGAGGTTACGGATGGAGAGGAGGGGGAGCATGTGCGAGAGGTAATGAAGGAGGAGGAGGAGGAGGAGGAGGTGCATGAATATTTATTTGTCAAAGAAAGATGGATATGTAGGAAATTGCTAGAAGGGAAAGTGAATGAGTGCAGCTACTCGTGTGTGTGTGTGTGTGTGTGTGTGTGTGTGTGTGTGTGTGTGTGTAACTTAACATTCTATTCTACACATACATCCTTCATCTTTAAATACAGCTCCCTAGCCTCTTGAGATAATGAGTAATCGAATGACGAGTGGTCTATTTATTAGTGTGCCATGTAAGGGCCGGGCGGTGTGAGGGGACGGATGGCCAGGCGAGTGGCGAGGGGAAGGAAGGAAACTGGCAGAGAGCGGCGACTCCCACGAGGACCTTAATGGGAGAAGGAAATTAGAAGCGTAGTCCTGTAATGCCGGTATGCCTCTGTGTTGTTAAGCGTTATGCCTGCACCGTAGCATTTTCATATGATTATACGTATTTCATATATTCATTCTGTATATGTGTCTTCGTATCCATTGCTAAACATACTCCTCTCTTTCCCCTCATCCTATTCGACACGTCTCCTGGTCACGATAATATCACATAAGACGGAAAGAATTACAAAACCCCAGAAAAACAAATAGGAAGAAAAATGGTGAAAGTGGAGCATGTTAACAGTTGCCGAGGAAAGGAATAGGAGTTTTAACCCGTGATGATTCGGAAGCAAAAAAAGATATGTAATTACTACAGCCATGAGGAAAACGTAAAATGCAAGCAAACAAGTTGAAGACTGATGCTAACGGCCGACTGAAAAATGAAAATGACAGCAAAACAGAAGATGGGTGTGATGTTTACAGATGGAAGGGAAAGACAAGAACGGAAAGCTATAGAAAGTGAGTGAGATACATTAGTCTGAAACCACCTGAGCTACACATATTTTTTCATGACGGTAGAAGTGGCGAAGAAGTTTTTAGATCCAGCGTAGTAATCGATGTGTTGTGGAAAGGTGACGTGCAGGAATGACTGTACAGTGAGGTGTGAAACGGTAGCCTTCTATAATTGATGAAGTGACTGGGTGAATTATTAGTGTGGGGGGGGGGGGGTGAGTTTGTGTGTGTGTGCGTGCGGTCGTTGGCTACGTTTTTATCCGCGGCCTCGCTCTGAATACATGATTACGATAATGTAGTTTGTGCACATATTATTATTAAATTGCCCCTGTTATAGTCCGTTCCACCAGACCTGGCAAGCCTAAGCCTTCAAGGGTGAACTCGCGTACTTGGCAGCATTGCTTGGGTGACGGTACTGCGCGCTCATTGGCCAATTCTTAACTTGTTCCAACGCGCATAAAACTGACTTTTTATTCCTACCAAAACCCTTTTTTGAGCAGTAAGGTAACAGATTGCACCGTTAAAAACTAATGCAATATTATCTTTTTTGATAAGTATGTGCCTTTTGAACTGTTATAAATAAATATGAAACGACATTCATAACAAAACTAAGTCGGAACTGCACCTAAACGGACAACATCCAGCGACTGAAGCGACTGCTGAGGCTAGACTTGTATTAATACTTTTTACAACTACAAAGTGATAGGCTACAGTCTACGCAATGTCATTCGTTAATTAACTCATTTATTGTAAGATTTCTTGGTATATTTTTAGGCCTGGCTTAGTCACAATGTGTAGTGATGCTACGTAGCCAAAACATAAACATTGGCCTTGGCCTTAAGGCAAGAACCTTCTCATTTCTTTCATCGTCCTATCATTAATCCTGAAATATGTTTCATTTATTTGTGGGTAATAAACTAATTAATAGCCATAAGGAAAAGAGATTAAAATAATAACTACATTTATATACCAATAATGTTAATTTTAAGAGGTAACAGGGCGCGAGAGATAGTAGGCTATGTCACAGCAAACGAAATTGCCGCAGCTTAGATCTTGTAAACAACAGCCAATAAGCGGAGCAGACACTGTCACTCAAGCAATGATGCCAAGCCCGCGAGTCCACCCCTGAAGGAAAATCTCCGCCAGCTCTCGTGGAACAGACTATAGCAGTGGTTGCTGGCCGGTTGGTTGTTTTATCTGTTTCTGGGAACAAGTGCACAGCGTTGATGAAGGTGTCGTACATCTTGCTCCAAACCTGAGTGACGAGGCTGCCACACTGCCTGCCACCAGAACTGCCCTTCCCCTGCTGCTGGGTGACCGAGATGGCGTCCTTCGGAGCTTGAGCGTGTCGGCGAGGACGCGGTGGATGACGAGGCGTTGGCGACACAGCTCGCACTACCTTCCAGCATCACTAATACACTGCATTCACTGTATGTCTGTATAATGTCACAACATTTCACAAGTGTTCTTGGGAATAATGAGTTCCGAGAAAAAAATGGGAAGGGGCGGGTGAATGGGGAGCGAAGGAGAAGGAAAAGTGTGTGTGTGTGTGTGTGTGTGTGTGTGTGTGTGTTCGTGTGTCTGTCCCGGAGCAACAACGCCCACGGAACTCTAAAACCACTCGGGATCGCCGCGGATTAAGAGGAAGGGAAACACTATTCTCTTTCCCCAATGCTCCGCCGAACCCGATTAAAACTTCAGCTTCTGCCTCCCGGGAACGCCAGATGCAAGGCCTGTTTTCGATTTGTCCGAAGCTCTGTATGTCTCTCCTTCCCTCCATCTCTCTCTGGCTTAGTGGCACACATGTCAGTATAAAGACGAACACACACACACACACACACACACACACACACACACACACACACACACTCCTAGTATTACATTTACGTACACCTTCTCCACTTACCCACGACATGCTTCTTCACTCTTAGCACTCATTCACACACCTTCCCTCCCCCTTCACACATGCTCCCCAACCCCTCCGCTCATGCTCGCCTCCTCCTTCGTACATGTTCGCCTGCCCCTCCACAAATGCTCCCTTACCCCTTCGCACATGCTCGCCTCCCCCGCCCCCACACAACACTCGCCTGACAAACCCAAATACTTTGTACAAACAGCAGCTCTGATTTACCGCGGGAGCTTCGTCTGAGAAAGAAATATTTTTTGTCAGCAGACGAGAGAGAGAGAGAGAGAGAGAGAGAGAGAGAGAGAGAGAGAGAGAGAGAGAGAGAGAGAGAGAGAGAGAGAGAGAGAGAGAGAGAGAGAGAGACTAATTCCAAAACCGTTAATTTACCCTCGCCTGGAATTGTCATAAAAAAATCCATCATGACGTCTATTCCTCCACGGCGGTGGGCGGATCGTGGGTGACCCGGACGCACGGGATCAGCCTAATACTTGCTTTACCGGGAATATGTTCGGACACGACTCTGCTGAGGGTGGGATAGAGTGGGAGTTGATGCATTGGCGACGGCTTCAGATATTTAGTTAATCCGTATTTCTTCAACATTCAGTAAGTACCATTTCAAATCTTTTTTTCTGTTATTATTACCAGGGATGTGGAGTTTTTTCCGACCCCAACTCCGACTCCGACTCCAGGATATTTTAACGTTACGACTCCGACTCCGACTCCAGGATATTTTAACGTTGCGACTCCGACTCCGACTCAGGGATATTTTAAGATTGCGACTCAAACACCGACTCCGACTCCGACTCCTACTCCGACTCCAGGATATTTTAACGTTGCGACTCCGACTCCGACTCCAGGATATTTTAACGTTGCGACTCCGACTCCGACTCCGGGATATTTTAAGGTTGCGACTCCCGACTCCGACTCCGGGATATTTTAAGGTTGCGACTCCCGTCTCCGACTCCGGGATATTTTAAGGTTGCGACTCCGACTCCGACTCCGACTCCGGGATATTTTGAGGTTGCGACTCCGACTCCGACTCCGACCCTGGGATATTTTAAGGTTGCGATTCCCTACTCCGACTCCGGGATATTTTAAGAGTGCGACTCCGACTCCGACTCCGACTCCAGGATATTTTAAGGTTGCGACTCCGACTCCGACTCCAGGATATTTTAAGGTTGCGACTCCGACTCCGACTCCAGGATATTTTAAGGTTGCGACTCCGACTCCGACTCCGACTCCGACTCCGGGATATTTTAAGGTTCCGACTCCGACTCCGACTCCGGGATATTTTAAGGTTCCGACTCTGACTCCGACTTCGGGATATTTTAAGGTTGCGACTCCGACTCCGACTCCGACTCCGGGATATTTTAAGGTTGCGACTCCGACTCCGACTCCGGGATATTCTAAGGTTCCGACCCCGACTCCGACTCCGGGATATTTTAAGGTTCCGACTCCGACTCCGGGATATTTTAAGGTTGCGACTCCGACTCCGACTCCGACTCCGGGATATTTTAAGGTTGCGACTCTGACTCCGACTCCGACTCCGGGATATTTTAAGGTTCCGACTCCGACTCCGACTCCGGGATATTTTAAGGTTGCGACCCCGACTCTGACTCCGACTCCGACTCCGACCCTGGCCCCTTGCCCCTCCCCCTCTTCTGCAATTTTGTTTGTTTGTTTTTTGTTTTCAGTCTCTTGAGGTCCTCTTGGACGGCTCCAGCCAGAGAATAGTTTTTGAATGACCGCACCCATTAACTACATTATCTAGCCATCTCGCCCTTCTCCCTCTATCTGATCTCCCATCCCTCAGTTACGTTAGTTCAAACCATGGTTGCCAATATTGTTAAGTGTGTACTTTCTGCCATAGCTACATTTGGAATGCCGTTTTCAGCTCACTTTTTTTCACAGTAAAAACAGTGTATAAAAAAAAAGCCCGCTACTTGCCGCTCCCAACAACAGAAAATAGTAAAGTGGCCACCACCACCTCCACCATTAGCTTAAACCAGTAACTAAAATGCCAACAACATCACTCACCAACACCACAGCCACCACTACCATAACCAGCATCAAAGACAACACCAACACCAACTCCTCCATCAACATAACAACAGAAACAACAACAGCATCACCACCACTACCACCACCGCCCTCACCACCACAAGCAACACCACATCAGTCAGCCCTGCCCGTCGACAAGAACGGCTCACCAAATCCTCCTGGCGTGTAAAGTGAGCCGCTTTATTAACATACATTTTGGCTGCGTATCATGTGTTCGACAAACGACCTCGCGCGGCGGCGGGAAAAAAAAAACTCAGCGCGCGAAAAAAATGACCACAAGAGGAAAATACTCGACGTCTTCAACATTTACTGGATTAGGAAATTATTAAGCTTGTTTTTTAGTAGAGTGGCTGTCTGGCCGCTATCGTCTTGCGCATGTGAGAAGGAGGAGGAGGAGGGGTAAAAGAAGAGGGGAAGGAAATTTGGAAGCGGAGGAGGAGGAGGAGGAGGAGGGTACCATCGTGTCCTCTTTCAAGCCTCAACGATTGCATATTCATGGCGTTAGAAGCTTATTTAAGGTAAGTTTGAAAGTTTTTTTAATGCCTTCGCCTGCCCGCCTGTGTGTGTTGTGTGTGTGTGTGTGTGTGTGTGTAATAATAATAATAATAATAATAATAATAATAATAATAATAATAATAATAATAATAAATGGTTTATTCATGTGGTGGCAGTCATAAGGCTGAAAATACACAAAGTACATTGAAATTTATGTGATGAGTAATGGTGGAAGTGGGGAAGGGTGGTTGGTGTGTGTGTGTGTGTGTGTGTGTGTGTGCTGGGGTGGAGGGGTCAGGTGACCATAGAGGTATTTATGGCCTTAACAATTACAATTACAAGTGCCGGTATTGTGCTAAGCCGGTATCTGTCCGTGTGAGCTCTGACCGGGAGTATAATATTGTGGTGTCTTGTGGGTCTTGTGGGGGAGAGGGAGGGCGGGTGGGAGTAGGTCTCTATTGCGGGGGTTGCGGAGGAGGGACTTGCCGAATTTGGTTAGGTTTATGTGGTATCAGTCCTAAAGGGTGGGCTGGCTCAGCTGGGTAAGTGCGTTCTCGTAGTTGGCGTAAGAACTGCCCATAATCTGTCTGCAAACCCGCTTATGCACTTTCTCTAGTTGGCGCTGTAGGGTCTTGATGGAGGAAGCCCAAGCAGGAGAGGCCTAGAGGAGTCTCGGAAGGATGAAGGTGGTGTACAGGTCCTTGAGCGTCATTTGGGGGGCTCCCAGTGCTTTCATGTGCCTCAACATGAAAAGTTTGTAGGAAGCCCACCTAATGATTGCGGTGAAGTGCTTGCCCAGCTTAGCTTGCTGTCCAAGGTATCTCCAAGAAGTTAAATGGATTCAACCACCTGCAGCTCGTGAGGGCCAACCTTCAGGGCTGGCGGTGGGATGGTAGTGGTGGAGGTGTGGAAATGCATCACCACCGTCTTGTTGGTGTTGATGGTGACGTGGTTGTCTTGCGTTCAGCTCTGCAGTCGGTCCAGAATGTGTTGTAGGGACGTGTAGTCAGGGGCTGTGTTGTTGATGGAGATGCCCACTGTATAATCATCCACCTACTTCCAGCGATGAGGGGCGTCTATCAGTGCATTGTTAATCATAATAAGGAAACAAAGAGGCCACATGCCCGTCCCATGTTCCACCCCAGCAGAGAGGGGCTGGAGGGTGGAGGTGCAGCCCTGGTGACGTACGGCTTGGCGCCGGTGCGTCAGAAAATCAGCCAGCCAGGATATCAGGTGGGAATGAAGGCCGATGTTTATGGCCTTGGTGATGACAGTGGTGTGATCAACCAGGTCGAAGGCTTTCTGAAAGTCAATAAAGGCGAGGACAGTGGATGTTTTTTTTTCTGATTTCCCGGTTTTTAAGAATGAAATCAAGGAAACAAATGAGGCAATGTGTTGTGGAAGAGGCTCTAACGTTGCCGAACTGCCTCTGGTCAATTTTGTAATGAATAGTATCATATGCCCAGCTAAATACAAAGTCTTCACAAAGCAGGCTCGGGATTGGAGTGATAGCAATGGGTCTTAGTTCATTAAGTGAGGTGTGTGTGTGTGTGTGTGTGTGTGTGTGTGTGTGTGTGTGTGTGTGTGTGTGTGTGTGTGTGTGTGTGTGTGTGTGTGTTTGTCCGAGTCAGTATTTTCATTCCCCATTTTTCCCCTCTTCTTGCTCTTCTTTTTCTCCTCGGCTTCTTTCCATCTGCCTTACTTTACCTTCCTCTTTTCCTCCAACTCCTCTCTCCTCTCTCCGCTATCTTTCCTCCTTTCTCCCTCCTCATATCATCCCTACCCTTTCCTCCTCCTGCTCCTCCTCTTCCTTCTCCCCCTGCTCCTCCTCTTTCTTTTCCTCCTGATCTTCCTCCTCCTCCTTCTCCTCCTTTTCCTCCTCCTCCTCCAGGCAAGCTCCCTTCCCCACTTTAACCTTTACTTCTGTACGTCAAGTTTTATTTACGTGGCTTTTCATCGCCCCGAAAAAGGTCAGTCCACCCACTTCCTCCCTGTCTGTCCACCAACACCGAGCCTGCCATCTGACGCGTGTTCCTTCTCTACCTCATCCATTTTTATCTTCATTCCAGAATAAACTCTCTCTCTCTCTCTCTCTCTCTCTCTCTCTCTCTCTCTCTCTCTCTCTCTCTCTCTCTCTCTCTCTCTCTCTCTCTCTCTCTCTCTCTCTCTCTCTCTCTCTCTCTCTCTCTCTCTCTCTCTCTCGTACCTCCTCTCTTCCCTCATTTTTTCACCTCCTGATTCCATTCTTACCCCTCTTTCCTTTTATTTATCTTTTCCGCTTTCATCTCTTTTTGTTTTATCCACCTCACACTGGTCTCTTGTCATCCATTCTTCTTTTTCTGCCTTTCTTGTTCCATTACTTTTTCTTCCTCCCCTTTTCCTCTCTTCAAATCTTTCATCGACCCTTTTCCTTTGCTTCCTTCTCTCATCATTTACACTTTTTAACCTTATTAGTTTTCTCTTTTCACTTCCCTTGTTCTTTATTCATCTGTTTCCTCTTTCCTAACTGGTTTTCCACTAATCCCCTCCCCATCTTCACAACATGACATCATCTTTTTTCGTCTCTATCTATTACCGTCTATACCATTTACACTCCCTCTCATTAGTCTCTTTTATCCTTCTCTCTTTTCCAGTGTATAATTTGTTTCTCTCTATAACCTCTTTTCCCTTACTATCATTTAACTTCTCCTTCCTTACTCTTTATTTATTTCCTTTCTTCTCTTCTTCTCTCTTTCCCTCTCCGTCCCTCGTCTCCCTTAACATTGCTCTTTCTTATTTTCTGATTGCTTCTCCATTATACTCTCCTTTTTCTTTAGTATTTAATATTTTCTTTGTTTATGCTTATTTCTTGCATTTTCCACTCTCTCATCCTTTCCTCTTCCTTCTCACTATCCTCCCTTTCTTCAGTGTCTTTCACTGTTCCTCTCCACTTGACTCCCTTTTCTTCTCTCTTTCTCTTTCTTTCTTCTCCGTGCCATTTATCTTTCCTATTCCTTACCCTCTACCTCTTCTGAGTTTCTCCTATCTTTTCTTCTCTCCATTTTCTCCCTCCTCTTCGCCCGTCCCTCAATGTTTAGTTTCCTCTTCTCTCTATGTGTTTCTCCAGTCTAACTACCATTTATCTTTCCACCTCCTTCCCATATACCTCTCCCGTGTATCTTCCTACCCTCTCCTTCCCTCTCACTCTTACTCTCCTTCCTCCTCCTCGCCCCTCGCCATCCCTCTCGGCTTAGTTTCGCTCTACAACTGCATTAAGACACAAGTGAATTGTAGATCCATTAAGGCGAAAGTCAGGTATATAGGTGGAGGAAGTGTGTGTGTGTGTGTGTGTGTGTGTGTGTGTGTGTGTGTGTGTGTGTGTGTGTGTGTGTGTGTGTGTGCGCTCACATTTTTGTTTCCTTCTTAATGTTAGTTCCCTCCTGTCAACAGTTTCTCTAATTACCTTTTTTCCTCCTTCCATTCCTGCTTCTCTTCGTACCTCCTCTTCCTCATCTGTTCCTCTCCTTTCCCTACTTCTCTCCCCTTGTTTATCCTCTTCCCTCCTCTTCCTTGTTTGTTTATGTCCTTGCCTCCCTCGGTCCTGTACTTTATTGTAGTTATTCACGTCTCCTCCACCCCATCCACCACGTATGTTCTTTCAATTCTCTTCCACTCTATGAATGTAATGCTCTTTTAGTCTCCTTTCATCCTTGAGTACCAATCCGCACAGTCTCTCATGCATATCACTCCTACCCGTTATCCACTGACCATTTCCCTTTATCCTTTCAAGATATGTACAGTTTAGTTTCATTGTTTCCCTTTATCCAACACCATTTACCACTATGTCTAATTCTTCCAGGATATACACATTTGCTTTCGTTAGGTCCATTTATCCAGCAACATTGAGCATGACCTTTAAGCCTTTAAAGACAAACACACGTTATTTTTACTATCATTCAATCACCTAGAGCCATTGAAATATGTATTTTTTATATCAATCTATCCACTTCCAGTTCATTAAAAGCTAACCTTCCACACACCAGCATTGCATTGTAATCCATGACCATGCTCCACATATTGTCCATATTCATACCCCCAAAATAAGTGTAACTTTGTCTTCCGATCAAATTACTTATCATCCATTCGTCCACACACATCCCTGTCATCTCCTAAATCTTGCCTTGTAAACACATTCTTTACCTTATCCAGCTGACCAGCCTTGCTTCCTTCACCCACTTTATTATCCATTTTAAACATCATGTCTGCTTATCACACCCACTCACCCAGCTCATTATAGTCATTCTGTCCCCGTCATGAGTCCTACCCATGTAATCTCTGCTCCATTACTTCTACATCAACTCCCGTCCCTCCAGTAATGCATCCATCTACAACGTATCTTTTTTACATCCACCTGTATACCCCAACCGCTAATTCAGTTCATCATCCATTATATACATTTTCTCTTTAAGATATCTACAAACCCTCTCATTCTCATCCATCCCATTCACTGATTCATCCATTTAAACCTTATTTTATTTACCACATCCCTCATTAATTTCATCCACTAAAGCATAAAAAGCACAAGCACCGTTACAATACAGTTTTCATTGCAATTATCCACCTCCACTTTTTACCATATCCACAGCCAGTTACGAGGAAGGTGAGATCCATTAATGGCAGTTCAGCTTCCTAATGCTTGAGTTGGCCAGTTTCTTGATGCTTTACCTTACTACATCCATCCACCAATCCACACACACATTTATTCGTAATGCATCCACACACAACGATTCCACTTCATCCTTCCACTCCATCCCTCTCCTCCACTCTCATTCCACCTTTCCGTTAACTTCTAACTCGATGTCTTCAGCCCGAACCTCTTTAAGCCTTAAACGCCTGCACCCGAACATCCGACGATCATTAAATTATGGACTTGAATACGAAGGAAGAGGAAGAGAAGGAGGAAGAGGAGGAGGAGGAGGAGGAGGAGGATTAAGAGGAGGAGGAGGAGGAGGAGGAGGAGGAGGAGGAGGAGGAGGAGGAGGAGGAGGAGGAGGAGGAGGAGGAGGAGGAGGAGGAGGAGGAGGAGGAGGAGGAGGAGGAGGAGAGGGAGGAGGAGGAGGAGGAGGAGGAGGAGGAGGAGGCGATACTCTGGAACGGGGGCAAGAAAATGGTACGGAAATGTCATCAGAGAAAAGAATGGGAGTTGAGGGAATGAATGTGCGAGAGAGAGAGAGAGAGAGAGAGAGAGAGAGAGAGAGAGAGAGAGAGAGAGAGAGAGAGAGAGAGAGAGAGAGAGAGAGAGAGAGAGAGAGAGAGTTGTATTTCTCTCTCTCTCTATCTCTCTCTCTCTCTCTCTCTCTCTCTCTCTCTCTCTCTCTCTCTCTCTCTCTCTCTCTCTCTCTCTCTCTCTCTCTCTCTCGCCTCGGCCAGAGAAATATATATATAGCAAGAAAGGCGATGCAGTAAATCCATGGCCCGCGTGAGAGAATGTTTAATTAAAAGGAGAAAACTTCAGTTCTGCGCCAGCCATGAGGAACGAGAGGCGCGCAGCGGCAGCACAGACTAACGGGGAGATATGCGTCCTGGGCCTGGCTGGGAAAGGAATGGGTCACGGCAAAGCAGAGTAGGAGGAATTACATGTCACGAGGAGGGAAAGTTGAGTTAATGGCAGTTCAGTTTCCTAATGGTTGACTTGGCCAGTTTCTTGATTCCTTCAATGGTTTCACTCCAAAATGAACACTCTGGGCCTTGTTAGGGTGGAGATAGACATTGCAAATAAATTAACTTTCGTATATGTAATGAGAGAGAGAGAGAGAGAGAGAGAGAGAGAGAGAGAGAGAGAGAGAGAGAGAGAGAGAGAGAGAAGCATCCCAACTTCCTATTTTAGTTATTGACAATTTTTCCTTTTTTGTACTCTTTCTTGATCTTGAGTATATTTCTTAGTCATGCAAAAGTACAAAGCAGAAATTGGTGTGTGTGTGTGTGTGTGTGTGTGTGTGTGTGTGTGTGTGTGTGTGTGTGTGTGTGTGTGTGTGTGTGTGTGTGAGTGTGTGTGTGTGTGTGTGTGTGTGTGTGTGTGTGTGTGTGTGTGTGTGTGTGTGTGTGTGTGTGTGTGTGTGTGTGTGTGTGTGTGTGTGTGTGTGTGTGTGTGTGTGTGTGTGTGTGTGTGTGTGTGTGTGTGTGTGTGTGTTTATGGGTTATCAAAATCACATCCACGTCAACATGATAAGTTGAAGCGAGCTGGTATCACCCCACATACGGTTGTTGTATGCACATTTTATATTTTCTTCAATATTTTCAACTTACTGCGGTGTCTCCTAAACTCAACAGTGTTGGAGGTTTACTAATATTTTGGTCAGATTCGTGTAATACGTAGCCTAACATGATGGGCCAACTGGAAATGCGTACATCTCCTTTTTTTGCAAACTCGCCTTTTGTCTCGTCTCAAACATATTTAGCTCCGGGTCGCCTGAAATACACTGGCCGTCTAAAACACGCTTCTATGTCTCATTTTACACACGACCTCATTTCCCAGGTTATTTTAATCAACCTTATTATCTTATGAATAGAATACTGAACTACCCCTCACATTTGTAATATATCGTAAGAAACATACATAACCTCCGTCTCATATGAAGTTCTCCACTTCTTTGCGATCCTTTATGTTCACTCTTCTTAAACATTTCATTAAAAACACTTTTTTCCCTTAATCACGCAACCCTTGTCTTTCGTTAGACAGTTTGGGCCGCGCGGGCCGATCGCTTTGTGCAGTTCAAAGCGATCGGGGCTGCGGGCTTCGCGCCAAAATTCCTCCCGACCCTCGTGGCCTCTCCCGGTTCTCGTGGCAACCCTACCGAATCTACACATTTTTCATTTCGAATTTCGTTATATACCCATTCGATGTACGTAATCGGTTCCCAACTACTGTTAAACGTTTCTTCGGGAGCAATCGGGGCCATTTTCGGGAATATGTGACCCCAGCATTAGTCATGCATTGTCCTCATATAAAAGTAAAATCTGACACCATCTTTTGTACATTGTATATATATATATATATATATATATATATATAGATATATATATATATATATATATATATATATATATATATATATATATATATATATATATATATATATATATATATATATATATATATATATATATATATATATATATATACATATATATATATATATATATATATATATATATATATATATATATATATATATATATATATCTATATATATATGGCGCCATCTTGCATTGGCTATGAACTCGTTCTTGATTATGGACGGGTTCCTCGTTGATGGGTGGTCTTCAGGACAGCATGGGTATCGTCCATCACGCGGTGAATGTGAGCCCAGTACGCTATCACCTACGCCACACTTTACATTCTCTTTTAATATACTGCTCACGTCTCCATTCTTATAAAGACATCTTTCTCTTTAAAACTCTCTCGTATCCCTTTTGATACTCTTCACTGTTTGCTCCCCCTAGACATACACAATATAATAACAAAACTCTTCTCTTTGCCGCATATACTCATCTATCTGTACACCAACCTTCTTCCATCTAGGGGGCGACTACGGGGTATTTTTGATGAATATATTTAAAATCGGACGAGTACATGTTTTTCGCTCAGCGTGGCCGGGGAACCCTAAATTACCATGCGGTGAGGTTTGTTTTCGTAAAATTAAAAAACTCTCCCCCCTTGGGGGGCTTTTGCGTCATAGTCGGACATGCGCGTCATAAGACGCTCATGTCAACATATGCGGTATCATTCGTATATACGTAAAAATTGCATTAGAATACTTTATTCATTCGTAAATTTTGTCATCTGTCATCCTCTTTTCTTCGCGCGGAGAGGCAGGGGAGGGAGAGAGGTTACCACCGCGCCAGTGCCAAGCGAGACACAGACAGGAAGAGGATGTCGTACTTTTCTCTCCTCACCAGCCAAAAAAACGTCCTTACAAATGATGTACAAGCGCAAGGCAACCAGAAAAAGAGTCACCAACATCAAGACGGCTTATGGAGCGGCCAAACCTCAGAAAACATGCAAGAGAATAGCGTAGAAGCAAGGCACTCCCGCGAGGCACTCCCGCGGCTCTTGCGCTACGCGGGAGTGCCGCGGGCCCAGATGCCTGATCATTCTCCAGTAAGTCAACAAGATATACACAAAAATATGTAAAAATTTAATGCCAATCAAATAAATGCAAATGGCAAGACAGGAATGAAATGTAAAAATATCTTTAGGAGCCAGTATCTCGAAAATTAGTTTTTTAAACTTAAATAATTTCACAAAATCGGTAAAAAGTCTGATCGACTTTTGTTAGGTATCAGTTGAAACTACAACTAAAGGGCAGTTTTTGGTTGGAAATAGATTTTCAGTAATGTCAAAAGAAAACGGGACACAGAGAGGAGAAAATAATAATTGACAAAAGATTATAATTTTTTTTTCTTCGAAGACAAAACAAAAAATCAAAAAGTTACTTACAACAAAATGTAGATAGGTAAAGAAAGTTCAATGGTATTTTTTTCAAACCGTTTAACTGAAAAATAGAGCCTGTGAAATAAAATAAAAACGAAAAATACGCTCTGTTTGAGTCTCTCCTAAACCTCACCCGAATTTGATGAAATTCACAAAATAACATACCTTTACAGTAACAAACAACATACTAAGAGTTCAAAGCTATTGAACGTACCATATGCGCAGGAGGACCCCCCGTAGTCGCCCTCCTTAAATTCACTCTTCCTTCGGTTCTTCGGATCTATTTAACTTTTTTTTCGCGTTTCTTCATTCTTTCCATAATGTATTCTACATTATCCTTTAAATCCACTTTCCTTCCTCCCTCAAACACAGTTTTCGTCTCTTCAGATACATCTTCCCTCCTTACCTCAAATGCACTTTCCTCTCGTTTCCCTTCAAAACTCGCTCCCTTTGGTCCCCAACAAGTCGTCCTCAACACACTGATTCAGCGTCCTGCCGCTCTTTGATTCCGTGTACTTTGGGTTTGAAGGAGGACTCATCTAGTTAAGGAATATTCTCTCTCTCTCTCTCTCTCTCTCTCTCTCTCTCTCTCTCTCTCTCTCTCTCTCTCTCTCTCTCTCTCTCTCTCTCTCTCTCTCTCTCTCTCTCTCTCTCTCTCATTCCCTCCCCCTCTAGCTAACTCCATCCTTCCCTCCTTGCCTTGGTTCGTCCCGAGAGGAGACAGCCAGGTTCCAGAGGTTACGAGAGGGAGGAGGGAGACGAACTTTACCTGATTAGCGCCCAACAATAATAGTCCAAAGAAAGCCGAGAATTTTGATCTCCTCGGCGTCAGGAAATCTTTCAAGTACATCTGGGAAATATATTTGAATCTGGGGACGATTTACTTCGCCGCCATGATGGAGTCACTGAGGGTTCTTCAGGCATCGAAATGGAGAAAGGGAGAGTGGAAGAGGCGTACAAGAGTATGGGGGAGGGGAGTGAATTAGAGGGTAAAGAAATAAATGGGAACTGAGAGGGATTGGGAGGGGGTCAAAATGGGCCTAGGAAGTGTGGAAAGGGAGAAAGTTAATTGTGAGAGTCTGTTATAGAGTGGGTAGAAAGTAGTAAAAGAAACGAGGGAGGCAAATACTGAGAGAGAGAGAGAGAGAGAGAGAGAGAGAGAGAGAGAGAGAGAGAGAGAGAGAGAGAGAGAGAGAGAGAGAGAGAGAGAGAGAGAGAGAGAGAGAGAGAGAGAGAGAGAGAGAGAGAGAGAGAGAGAGAGAGAGAGAGAGAGAGAGAGAGAGAGAGAGAGAGAGAGAGAGAGAGAGATTGGAGAAGGGGTTACCAGAAAGGTTGCTGCGAGTCCTCGAGGGGAAGGTTTAGGGTCCATTTCTGTGTGTGTGTGTGTGTGTGTGTGTGTGTGTAAGTTATCGTCCCCGTCACACTCTGGACTGTTCTCGGAGTCAGAGCAACATACGACGCGTCATGAACTTGAATTTAACCCACATGATATCCCGTCCACCCTTCCTCCTCCTCCTCCTCGTCCTCTTCATCCCTTTCTTTTTTCCTCTATTCCATTTATCGTCTCTCACTTTTTCTTTCCGAGTATTTTTGAGAGAGGTAACATATGCTTGCACACACACACACACACACACACACACACGCACAGAGAGAGAGAGAGAGAGAGAGAGAGAGAGAGAGAGAGAGAGAGAGAGAGAGAGAGAGAGAGAGAGAGAGAGAGAGAGAGAGAGAGAGAGAGAGAGAGAGAGAGAGAGTAAGGTATGAAGTCAGGAGCAAATTTTATAGTTGTCTTCTCCCCAGATATGTGTGTGTGTGTGTGTGTGTGTGTGTGTGTGTGTGTGTGTGTGTGTGTGTGTGTGTGTGTGTGTGTGTGTGTGTGTGTGTGTGTGTGTGTGTGTGTGTGTGTGTGTGTGTGTGTGTGTGTGTGTGTGTGTCTCCCCAATTTTCCATCCACTTGTGCCTCCATTTAGCATGTTTTCCCTCGCTCGCCGGATAAGGTTACTGTGTTTGTGGAGGATCACCTCATTCATGGTTAATTAGGCAAACTGTCGGTGCGGCTAATGAGATTATAATTCCGGGGGCGGCGGCAGCTACCTTAGAGCGCGGAAAAGGCGCCCAAACAAACCTAAGGGACGGGGAAGGTGAGAGAGGACTCCGGGGCGTGGAGGAGAAGTAAAAAGGGATTCGACGGAGGAGGGATAGAGAAGAGATAGAAAGGAGTAATAAGTACGGGGAAGGTGAAAGAAGATGCTGAGGGCTTGGAGGTTAGAGAGTGAAGAGATTGGTTAAGAAAGAGTCGTATGAGGAGTAGAAGTGAGAGGAAGGTGAGGAGCATGTTTGAGGAGGAGTGAAAGGTTATATATAGGGATTCAAGAGAGGGATGAAAGTAAGAGGAGAGTTTGGAAGAAGTCATAAGAGGATCCTGAGGGCAGGGAGTTGGTAGAGATAAGAAGGAAAGTAAGAAGAATAAGGTGAATCGCGTGTTGGAGGAGGAGCGATAGGTTATAAATATGGTAGAGAGAAGAGCGAGAGAAAAAGGATAGTGAAATAGTGTTTTAAAGTAGGAGCAAAAGGGTAAAGTGGTAAAAGTAGATTGGCAAGAAAGACCAGAGTGAAGAGATTGTTGGATAAACTGTGAAAGAGCAAATAAGGGGTACAGAGAGGAGAGGGAAAGTATGGGGTGTGTTAGGGAGTGGAGGGTGATAGAGAGGGGGTGTATAAAGTCGGGCTGAAGCAGGAGGAAAGGGGACAATCGTAGGGTAAGTTGATAAGGGTTTGAAATGAGAAAGACAATTGGTTTCATAATGGCAGTGAAGAGCGTTTGAAGTGGAGAGGACCTGTTTGGGTTAAGTATATTGGAGGCTGGGATTGGAGATTGGGGAGGATGTTGATGAGGTAGGGAAAGGTTAAGAGATGAAGGAGAGGCTCAGTATAGGCTATGAAGGAAGAAGGAAAGGAATGATTTAGGGACTGAGAGTGGGTGAGGGACAGCAATAAAGATGATGAACGTAGGAGAGGAAAAAGTAGTTAGGCATGTGAATAGATAGCTAAGGAGAGAAAGAAAGAAGGTAAAAAGTAGGTAAGTAGGGAACTAGTAGGTAGAAATGTAGACAGAAAAAAAAATAATGAAATGAATCAATGGTAGAGGAAAGGTTGGGAAGAATGTAAGAAGATAGGAAGTAGGTGGGCTGGTATGTAGGATTGAATGAACGGAAAAAGGATGGAGATGGAAAGGCATGGCGAATGGTTTTAATGAAGGTAGAAGATGGGTAGGTAAGGAAAAAAAAGATAAAAAAATGAAGTGCAAGAAAAAAGTAGAAAGGCAAGAAGAAAGGTTTAAATGAAGATAGGTGGTAGCTTAGTACAGGTGCAAAATAGGATGAAAAATTAATAGTGTAGAAAAACTGTTGTGATGGAAGTAGGTATGAAGGGCGGCAGCTAGGAAGGATGGATGAAAGGTAAAAAAGAAAGGAAAAAGGATTGGAGGTGTGCAGGTGGATCGGCAGGTAATCGCCCGTTAATTATGTCTTGATTAAAGGTGCTGAATTAAGCTTGTCTGTGGATAATGGTGATTGTGGTGACGGTGGCGGAGGTGGTGTTGGTGATAATCGTGTTAGCAGTGGTGGTGATAATAATTAGACATGATGCAATTGATACAAGTATTTCTCACTCTCGCATTATCTAATTTTTACACTTTCAAACTATTTTTTTTTCTCTTCGCTTCTCTTTATTATTTTGCCTTCTATCCTTCCTAATCTACCGACTCCTCTTTTAAATCTCTTCTAATCCTCCTAATACAATAAAAGAGAATCCTATCCCTTCAAATTTTCCTTTCAACAAACCTTTTCCAGTTCTCCTAATACTGGAAAAGAGAATCCTATCCCTTTTAAATCTCTATCACCACCAGTGACTAACCTTCACATCATCACACTTCACATCACCTCACATCACCACTTCACCTCACCTTATATCACATCACCACCTCACCTCACCTCGCCTCACCTCACCTCACCTCACGACACCTCACCCCACCTCACCTCACCTCAAATCAACTCACCTCTCCTCACCCTCATTACCCGTACCTGCTGCTCGCCAACCATCCGATAACGTGAGGGATTTCGCTGGAACCCTTACGGTTACTTTCAATCCCTCCTCTCCCGAGCCATCCTTGTCCATTGATCACGTCACGCCCTCAAATGACTTGCCAGCCGAAGGAGTGGAGAATAAAAGTATTTTGGTTTGTGGACGAATAGTGTTTGAGTGTGTGTGTGTGTGTGTGTGTGTGTGTGTGTGTGTGTGTGTGTGTGTGTGTGTGTGTGTGTGTGTGTGTGTGTGTGTGTGTGTGTGTGTGTGTGTGTGTGTGTGTGTGTGTGTGTGTGTGTGTGTGTGTGAGAGAGAGAGAGAGAGAGAGAGAGAGAGAGAGAGAGAGAGAGAGAGAGAGAGAGAGAGAGAGAGAGAGAGAGAGAGAGAGAGAGAGAGAGAGAGAGAGAGAGAGAGAGAGAGAGAGAGAGAGAGAGAGAGAGAGATTTCAACTTCGAATATTCTTTCCCGCACAAGTTTAGTCTCCGTGGCCAGTACTCTTCCCCCTTGTGTTACTCCTCCTCCTTCTACTCCGAGTCTTCCTCCTCCTCCTTCTCCCATTCCTCCTAGAACGTTTTTCACAAAAACAGGTAGCCGAGTTTTTGGGTCAAGGAACTTTCTGCTGCCTGCTTTTCTCCTCCTCCTCCTACTCCTCCTCCTCCTCCTCCAGACAAACTACGTCTCTCCTTCCGCCTGGCTTATCGTTCTGGTCAGGTTCCGGCGGGTGAAAAGGGAGGATAACAGAATCAAAGCCTGTACAAATGGCGCGACTGTAAGGTTAATTAACTCGGGAATAGACTTAACTGTGATGGAAGGAGGCGGCAGAAAAGCGGGTCAATGGGGCTCCTCGGCTTATGTAATGCGAAGGTTTGTTTAGCGGGGAAAGGAGAAAAGGAGGGACTGAGGTAGATTAAAGCAACGTTGATTTTTTTTTTTGTGTGTGTGTGTTGAATGAACAGTGATCGGGATGTGTTTTTTTCTCTATAAAATATATTTACTCCTTTATTCTACTCCATTGTTTTGTATTTTTTTTTACCTGTATCATGTTTCGGGATTCGTTCTGCTTCACACATTTATCTTCCTCTCTTTTGCTTGTTCTTCCAAAGTTTTTTCCGACTCTACTTATGTGTTCTTTTACTCTCCTTTAACCTTCATCATCTTTATTTTTCCCTCTTCCTACTACCATTATTCTTCCTTTTCCTGTTCCTGCTGCTTCTTTTCCTGTTTCTACACCTCCTTTTACTGTTTCTATTCCTCCTTTTCCTGTTTCTACACCTCCTTTTCCTGTTCCTACACCTCCTTTTCCTGTTTCTATTCCTCCTTCTCCTTTTTTTCCCTTCTCGACGTTCTTCATATTAGCTCGGCAGATAGCCTCGTCGTACTTCAAATAGGCTCTGCTAACCAACGTATATACTCCTCTTCCTCTTCTTCCCCTTTCTCGGCGTTCTCCTCTCCCTCCTCCTCCTCCTCCTCCTCCTCTTGATTACGCAGACATACCATTACTCTGTCAATGAGCAATTGGACCACAACGAAAAAAAAAAATCGAGGCTCCTTCCCACGCTCAAAAAGAAGAAAAATGACATGCCAAAATTATCGGAAAAAGAAAAGAATAGACACCCATCCGACCTATCTTTTTTTCTCTTTGTATATCCTCGGAGAAAATGAGTCCATCGCTTCTTGCCTTCTTTTATTATTTTTTTTCGGTCTTCAATATTTCACGCGATTGACACTTTTCTTCTTTTTTTCATTAATATCTGGCTGGTGGCTGTTGGGACGGGGGCCATTGTTTTCCGAGCTGTCAAATATAAGACGTGCCTATTCAAACACACACACACACACACACACACACACACACACACACACACACACACCTTCATCATAGTATTGGGTGTCCTACTATTTCAACTTCGCCTCCATCTTCTCTTCCTAATCCTCTTCTCCTCCTCTTGCTGACCACCTCGTCCTTATCACCATTCACTTCTTTTCTTTCTTTTTCGTATTTTCTTATTATTTTTCTTTTTCTTCTGTTCCTTCTTCTTCTTCTTCTTCTTCTTCTTCTTCTTCTTCTTCTTCTTCATCCTCAGCATCGTCTCCTCCTCCTCCTCCTCCTCACGGTCGATGACACAGGAAGACAGATCTTGGCTCTTTCTCCCGTAATGACTTTCTTCCTCCGCGTATCACTCTTGGACACTCTCTCACAAATAATATCTTCTTCTGCAACTCAGCAACTCACGCACGAGTTTGTCTTTTCGTATCATTTTTTCTATTCCTTTTTCCTTTTTTTCTCGCGACAAAGGAATCAGACTAAGGATACCACAAATCCATGTTTATAATTTCCTTGCCTATTCTAATTACCGATAGAATCATTTCTATAATCCTACGTACTTTTTATTTTCCTTTAACATCTAAATCATTTCTTTCCTGTTTTCTCTATCGGTTGATTCATCTCCGCATTCCTGCTTCCTTTTAGTTCCCATTGCTCTCCTTCGTTGACCCACTCATGTCTCCTTCACACATCATCCTTCATTTGCGAAACGTGGTGTCCGCGGGGCCCTATTTGCCGGTAATGGAGTTCTCTCTCTCTGATTCACGAGGGAAGCGATTAGTAGCAGTGGGCAAGGCTGCTGTGCGAGGAAGGATAAAGGGAGGAGTCCAGAGAAAGATCCGGAAGGAAGAGCAAGAAAAGGAGGGCCAGGAATAAAACCAGGAAGGAGAAGCAAGAGAGGAACGATCAAGAGGAGAAATCATGAAAAAAGGCCAGGGAAGAATCGAGAGGTACGGTAGAGCTGGAGATTTTTTTTTTCCTTCTGCTTGTTACACCGGTATAGGGTATCTTAATGGGGCCTGGTGGTCGGCCCCAGCCCGTTCGTGGTGCAGGCAAGTGTTTATGGTGGCGGCATCTTGTCTGGCTCATGATGCCCCCCAGAACACATCATTCCCCCTTGGCTCCACTGTAGAGAGTTTCGTTCGAGTCCGGTTTGATAGGTGGTCTTCAGGACATGTAGGTAGTTTTAAGCCACTCGGCAGGCGGGTCGTGTTCCGCGTCCCGGGGCGTTGTGGGTGTAAGATTTTATCCTTACCGAAAGATCCGCCCTTGTGAAGTTCAAGCTCATTCGGAGAGGGTCACTGCTGGCTAGGGATTGCGAGTCTAGTCCGCGGTCCGACCATGGTGAAATACAGATCACTCCCCCTCCCCGCACACACACACACACACACACACACACACACACACACACACACACACACACACACACACACACACACACACATATACACAATATTTAATAACACGAGTAAAACAAGAGAGAAAGACAAAAATAAAGCAAAATCAAGACAGGAATTTTTTAAATAAAGTAATAGACTTGTAAACAAATGACAAATTAAAATAACACCGGACATAAGCTACAATTAAACAATCTGCCGACATAACGATGATAAATAAATGCAAGTCAGGTTGGCAAGAGAAACAGCGCAGGAGAGAAAGAAAATAACAGGCTTACAAAATAAACATTTACCAAACAAATGACTATGTTATTAGCATGTATATTCAGTAGTAAATGTCGCCGCGTCTCAAAGGATAACAAAACACACAGAAAACCAAACACAGAACAAAACTTAATAACAAATATAATGTGACACACGGAAGAGAATGTATTACAAAGGCTGTCAAGGGAATCACGTCAGAAAAGAATGGCACTTTTGGTGAATATATTTTAACACGCAAAACAGAACGCGAGATGACGGTAGAAACATTACTTGCATTCTTTAAACTATCTCTTTGTTTCTCTGTCTATATATAGGTGTGTGTGTGTGTGTGTGTGTGTGTGTGTGTAATTCACCATGGTGTGACTACGCGCTAGACTCACAATTGCTATCTATAATTATAGTACCCTCTACAAATGAGCTTGCAGTAGCAGATCGCTGCGTACGGTTAAAATCTTCTCCCCCCTCCCCGGGATGCGGGACACAACCCTCGGCTAACACCAAATACCTATTCATTGATGGGTGGACAGTGATGGGCTAAAAGAGACTGCCCATCCGTCTCCAATCCGCCCGGTAAATCTGGGACCTCTCGGTTGTGCGGGAAGCGTGCTACCCACTGCACTACGGAGCTCCTAGTGTGTGTGTATGTGTGTGTGTGTGTGTGTGTGTGTGTGTGTGTGTGTGTGTGTGTGCTGGGGGGGGGGTGAGTATGCATGCACGCGTATCTCCGTATATGTACATGTGTATACGAACAAACACACACACACACACACACACACACACACACACACACACACACACACACACACACACACACACACACACACACACACACACACACACACACACACACACACACACACACACACACACACACACACATTCAGACTCAAACGCATGGAAACATATATTTAAGTCATTATTTATTCACGTCCTGCTTTTCAGTCACGCGTTAGTAAAATATCTCTAAATAAAATTGGATTAAAAGGAAGCTAACGAGTGGGCATGGGTGAACGAGGGGTAGTGGTGGCCACAACAGAGGGGGGGGAGGGGGGGGAGACAGAAACGGGGAGCTAAGCCGAAGAAGGAGGAGGGAGGGAAAAAGAAGTGTTATTTCGGTGTAGAGAGGGGAGTAGGCGCCTCAGAGAGAAGGAGTGAAGGGAGAAGAGGGTTTGGAAGAGGTTGAAGTGAAAGGAAAGTGTGATGGAGAAGTCGGGATCACGAAGCGATGAAACACAAGTAAGGGAAGAATGGGATTTTACAGGAAATGGCGGAATGGGAAGAGAAGTAGTGGTGCAAGTGGGTAGAGAAGAGGAAGATTGCAGTGTTAGAGGATTAGGAGGAGGAGGAGCAGGAGGCGGAGAGAGTGCCAAATGGATAGTGATTAGGTCAGAGTGGTATTAGTGGGTAGTGTAGGGAAGGGTTTTAAAAAATGGGAGATGATATTTATACGGTAGGGTGAAGTCCGTTACACTGATTGGTAGGGATGCATGGGAGGGTAGGCGGGAAGGAAGGACAGGAAGATAGGTAGGAGGAGTGTAGACGGAGCAAAATGGGAAAGGGAGCTAAGGAAAGGACGAATGAGAAGCAGGAGACAGCGTGTTGGGAAGGAGATGATGGGATGGACAGGATATTAGAGAGGAGTGGAGAGGAGAGGACACAGAGGTAGAGGGGATTAAAAATGGAGAAAAGAAGTGGGTAAAGGTTTTAATGGTAAAAGGTGTACTAGGTAAGAAGGAAAGGAGAGACGGGGATAAAAAAAATGTCATAGTGTACAGGATACCTGTGGTAGAGGGAATATTAGTAACGAGGGAGGGTCTGAGGGCCTCCGGATAGGAAGAGAGAAGAGATTATAAGAGGAAGCATAAAGGTAGTGTTAGGGATGAAGGGCGTGTTAGGGAGGGGCGGTAGAGATTGGGAAAGTTAGGGATGGGAGGGCGTGTTAGGGATGGGAGTGTTAGGGAGGAGGGACGTGTTAGGGGTGGGAGGGCGTGTTAGGGGTGGCAGGGCGTGTTAGGGATGGGTGTGTTAGGGGTGGGAGGGTGTGTTAGGGATGGGTGTGTTAGGGATGGAAGGGCGCGTTAGGGATGGGAGTGTTAGGGATGGAAGGGCGTGTTAGGGACGCGTGTGTTAGGGATGGGAGAGCGTGTTAGGGATGGGAGGGCGTGTTAGGGATGGGTGTGTTAGGGATGGAAGGGCGTGTTAGGGACGGGTGTGTTAGGGATGGGAGGGCGTGTTAGGGGTGGGAGGGCGTGTTAGGGATGGGTGTGCTAGGAAGGGGGACGTGTCAAGGACGAGGGTGTTAGGGATGAGGTGTGTTAGGTATGAAGTGCATGTTAGGAATGGGGGGGAGGACATGTTCGAGGTTTTATTACATCTGCATGACTGGCCCTGTGAATGCATGACGCTGTACTGTGCATGGACGACTGAATCACACACACTCTCTCTCTCTCTCCAATTAATTATATAAAACATTACTCCCTGCGTCTTACACTCTAAATATTGTTTGCCAAAAGGAGGAGGAGGAGGAGGAAGAGGTATAGGAGGAAGAGAAGAAGAAGAAGGAGGAGGAAGAAAATGAGGAGGAAAGAGCGGGAAAAAGATGAAAAAAAAGGGAAACAAGAGTAAAAAGAGCAAGATTTTAAAAGGAAAATCAATACAACATGATTCACAGCGTCGGTTAAAGGAGGAGAATGAAGAGTGATAAGAAGAAAACATCGCGCACCACAATACTTCATCCAGATTAAAGAACGCGTACAAAAAATACGTTCCGTGGAGATGAAGTTGGAGGCGACGAC
Source organism: Eriocheir sinensis (assembly GCF_024679095.1). Classification (NCBI taxonomy): domain Eukaryota; kingdom Metazoa; phylum Arthropoda; class Malacostraca; order Decapoda; family Varunidae; genus Eriocheir; species Eriocheir sinensis. Next base: position 4,178,205 of record NC_066573.1, on the reverse strand, counting down.
GAGGAGGGCTGTCCATTACCATATTTATTGTCCCCCTTCCTCCCCGATGCCGTGTATGCAAAATGTCTTCAGTTGTCAAGGAACGAGTGTTGAAAGGGCTCCCTACGGCGACTTTTTGGCCTCAGCTGTAAGCCAGGGCGTAGAGTGACGTAAGAGGAAGGGGAAGGCAGCAGTAGAGGGTGTGAACGGCAAGGCGAGAAAAATGTTGTTTATTGATTCTCGATTTTCGAAGGCTAGTGTTGGAAAGACTCGCAGGTGTAAGGGAGTAGTTTTATGGCCATGTTACACTACTTTTTATTGCCTTAGCTGTAAGTCAGGAGGTGGAGTGACGAATAGAGGGCAGGTAGCCGAGTGGTACAGGGATCCAAAGAGACATTCGAGCAACAGTTTTCTTCATAAAGTAATGTTGGTCAATGAGAGAGAGAGAGAGAGAGAGAGAGAGAGAGAGAGAGAGAGAGAGAGAGAGAGAGAGAGAGAGAGAGAGAGAGAGAGAGAGAGAGAGAGAGAGAGAGAGAGAGAGAGAGAGAGAGAGAGAGAGAGAGAGAGAGAGAGAGAGAGAGAGAGAGAGAGAGAGAGAGAGAGAGAGAGAGAGAGAGAGAGAAGTACTATGAGTAATGGTATATAAATGAAAAGCATGGGTTAAGGGAATGAAATAAAATAAAAATGATCGATTTATTGGAGAATTATAAAGCAATATTAATAAGGGTGAAAAATTCATAAATCTTTCCCTCAACTTCTGTGTTCGTTGCCTTTTTATGTGCGTTTATCTTTATGTGTGTTTGTCTACCTATTCTTCTGTGTATGTGTGTGTGTGTGTGTGTGTGTGTGTAGTATACGATTTTTTATCTTCTTCCCGTCCCCTCCTTCCCCTCTTTCCTCCTAAGGGTGAATGAGTCTCTATTTAACCCTATACGCTGTAGTGTCCGGCCTGTCTCCCTCTCAATAAAATAACCACGCTACTCTCACGTCATCAGAAGCAGGTCCACGCTCCTGATTATTTTACAGGATTTTGCCGTAAAAATTTACCTGGTTGTCGAATCACTCAGCCTGCCCAGTAATTATTCACAGGTGGCAGGAGCCGCTTCTGTCACCTGACGATTGCGTTATTGAATTTGTTCGTAAGGGTGGAATGGTGAACGGTGTATGATAGGCCTTACTACCCTGTCTTGTCTTTATTATATTGCTGTATTTAAGGGATAAAAGAAACGAGTAATTGGTACTTTTGAGGATTATTGTGTGTGTGTGTGTGTGTGTGTGTTTATGAAGGGGTACTTTGGTGGGAGACGTGAGTGACAAATAATACACGCAAACACACACACACACACACACACACACACACACACACACACACACACACACACACACAGACACACCTTCGACCACATCTAATCTAATTAACCTTTTCTGACAACCCAATTACTTTCTATATTGTCGCTTCTCCCCTCTAGTCCTCCTCCTCCTCTTCTTCCTCCTGCTCCTCCGCCTTCTCCTCCTCCTCCTCCTTTTCTCCTCCGTTTCCTCATTGTCTTTCTCCTTCTTCTCTTCATTTTCAGCATCACATTATGCATCACCATCATCATCATCATCATCGTTATAATCACCATTTTTCTCGTTTTCCTCTTCCACCTTCATCATATCCTCCTCCTCCTCCTCCTCCCGTACCCATCTTTCTCCCTTCCCTCTTCCCTCTCTTCGACCCTCTTATCCCTATATCCAGTATTCTCCTCCTCCTTCTTCTTCTCCTCCTCTTCTTCTTCTTTTTCTTCTTTTTCTTCTTCTTTTTCTCTTCTTCTTTTTCTTCTTCTTCTTCTTCTTCTTCTTTTCTTCTTCTTCTTCTTCTTCTTCTTCTTCTTCTTCTTCTTCTTCTTCTTCTTCTTCTTCTTCTTCTTCTTCTTCTTCCTCCTCCTCCTCCTTCCCCTCTTTGTCATCCCATACCTTCTTCCTTTCCTTCTAACCCTTTCTCCCATCCCTTCCACCTCGTCCCTCGCATTCTCCACCTCCGCGTCCTTACCATTCTCGCCGCTGTCCGCCTCGCTTTTGACGCCTCGTCCAAACTGAGAGAGGAAGGGAATTACATGCCACGTTCCCCACTTCAAAGGTTGTTCACTCACACATCAGAGAGAGAGAGAGAGAGAGAGAGAGAGAGAGAGAGAGAGAGAGAGAGAGAGAGAGAGAGAGAGAGAGAGAGAGAGAGAGAGAGAGAGAGAGAGAGAGAGAGAGAGAGAGAGAGAGAGAGAGAGAGAGAGAGTGTGAGTGTGAGTGTGTGTGTGTGTGTGTGTGTGTGTGTGTGCTCAATAAATTTCAGCCCAAAACTACGTTTCCCCCAAAAAATGTAGTTGCAATTATTAATTAAAGGATTTGAACTTTTTTTCACGTTTTTTTTCTATTTTCTTCAATAAATGCCATAAAACCTGCCATTTTTTCGAAAATGTTTTGCCAAAAAATGCCAAAGATAATGAGTAGAGATGCCAATAAAATACTACGGGACCTGGCAACCCTGCCGTGTCCTGCCCTCACTCAGACAGGTCGAGCCGCTCGTGACCTCTCCTGAGAAGTGGACGTGACATCCGCACTGCGATTGTGCACAACCTTGCACTGCCTGTGATTTCCCGACGTGTGTTTCGAGTGTGTTGTTGTGTGTTTTTACGTGTGATTTGGCAGTGTTTCTGCGTGGGTTTCTGAGTGTTTCTCGTGTGTTTCGAGTGTGTTGTTGTGTACCCGAGTGTTTTCGCGTGTGATTTGGCTGTGTTCCCGAGTGTTTTGCGTGGGTTTCAGTGTGTTTCGAGTGTTTTGTTGTGTTTCCGGTGTTTTTGAGAGTGATTTGGGGGTGCTGAACCTCGTGCTTATGCGTGAGTTACTGAGTGTTTCTCGTGTGTTTCGTGTGTGTGTGTGTGTGTGTGTGTGTGTGTGTGTGTGTGTGTGTGTGTGTGTGTGTGTAATAATAATAATAATAATAATAATAATAATAATAATAATAATAATAATAATAATAATAATAATAATAATAATAATAATAATAATAATAATAATAATAATAATAATAATAATAATAATAATAATAATAATAATAAACGTTTTATTTGGTTGCGGCAGCGGTCAGGCTGAAAATTTACATATTTTAAATACATTTTTATTCGCTAATGAAACAAGTATTGGGAACGGGGGTTTGATATGTGTTGTGTGTGTGTGTGTGGGGGGGGGGGGGGGTTACGGAGCGTGGGGGGGGGGAGGAGGGGGGGTGGGGGGGAGTGCAATGCGGTGGCGCTGAGAGTGGGGGTAGGTGCGGTCTCTTCAGATGACGGTGAGGTCAGGTCACTTGCTAATCCTCAGGGCAGACGCTGGATTCAGGCGACAGACGATGGTGGTGGTGCAGGAGGGCAGTTTTTTTTGGGGGGGGTCACTCAGGTATACCCAGGTTTAGTATGGAGGTGCTAAGCTCCTGGAGCGGCGAGACACAGGTGGTAGGTGCTGCTCGGCTGGTAGATGTCGTGGCTGCCACAATGCCTGCCACCTGAACCGACCTTCCCCTGCTACTGGGTGACCTAGATGATGGTATCCCTCGGATCTTGAGGGTGTCGATGGGGACGCTGTGGATGACGAGGCGTTGGCGACACACAGCTCACTACCCTTCCAGCACCACTAACACATTGCACTCACTGTATGTCTATTCGTTACAGCATTTCACAAAAAAAGTTCCTTGGAGTAATGAGTTCCTCGACTGAATTAGAAGGGGCGGGGGAATGGGGAGCGAAGGAAAAGGAAAAGGGTCGACAAGACAACCCTGTGGCTGCTATGGGGAGCGCCATGTGACACGTCTTGACCCCGTGAGGGTCAGGACTGGAGAGTGTGTGTGTGTGTGTGTGTGTGTGTGTGTGTGTGTGTGTGTGTGTGTGTGTGTTTTTGTGTGTGTGTGTGTGTGTGTGTGTGTGTTTATGTGTGTGTGTGTGTGTGTGTGTGTGTGTGTGTGTGTGTGTGTGTGTGTGTGTGTGTGTGTGTGTGTGTGTGTGTGTGTGTGTGTGTGTGTGTGTGTGTGTGTGTGTGTGTGTGTGTGTGTGTGTGTGTGTGTGTGTGTATACCTTAATGTACCTCATCCTCGTCCTGGTTTCTCTTTTCAGTAAACATTTTTTACTCTTCTACATTTTACCTGCAGGAATATTGCGTATCCTATATTTACCTGTTATCTCTTTTCTGGGAGAGTTTTTTCCTCAACAGGCATCTAATAATTTCCTTCTTTTTGCATGCAGAAAATATTCAGTTATATATCAGATTTGCAAAATTATGTTTTCGTTTTCGTATTTACCTCTGTTAATTATCTTCTTATACAGAGTCGAACGCTTGATTAATGCCTTTTGTTTTCTTTTCACTATCGAATAATTCTAATTTTCGTTGGTATTCTCTCTTATTATACTCACTGTTCTTTGACTGTTAGATGAAAAAACTGCCCAACTTCTACATCGTTTTTTAGAAGCGGGGCATTGTGCTTATATTTTGTTTGTGCTTAGAGTGGCCGTCCATATAATCAGATGCTTTAATGCTTCACGACTTCTTTGTGCTTCGGTGGTCACTGAGGCACTGGATCCCTTTAATGCACGGCTGCTCCGGTTCGTTTGTCACGAGGGCTTGCAGCAAAGCGTGTAATCCATCATGTACAGTCGTGCTTTCTTGTGTTACTAATTGTTTTGTTGTAAGGTATAGTCAAATAGAAAGTGATAGAAATGGAATAGGAGAAGAGTTAAATATATCGGCTGGTGTTTGTTTTTTTGCACCGTTGTGAAAAATGTCTCTTGAATGAAGAAAAGGGGAGAATATAGAAAGGTGTATGATTTATTGATTATTGAACGTGTACCTTGGAAACAAACAAAGCTCATGTACCGAGTCATAATCATCTTTTTTTTCAGTCTCGTCCAACACTACATAATCAGAGGACATTGCCAGCAAGGTGTGTATAGGTATCCGCTCCTTCAAACTCTGTCTCCTTCCTTGCACCTCAACCCCCCACCCTGTTCTTCTACTGGCACTGCACTATTTAATGTTACTTTTAATATCTATGAATAATTTAAGTATTATGCTCCCTTTTCAAATGTCGCTCAAGGCTCATACAATAATTAATTTCTTGGTCTATGATGCATCTTAAACTCTCTGCTTCTTTTACTCAGCAGTTGTCATGTGTAGCGGAGGTCTGTTTAGGAAAAAAAAACAATAACGTTTGCCTATGATAATTAGGCAACAGTTTTTTTCTCTTATAACTGATGGTCAGAATAATTACAAATACTCTGCAAAACGATACCCTGGAAAGCTTTGCTCCGAATAATTAATCAAATTATTGTGCCACTAAAACGTAATGTGCAGCCAGTTGTTTCGATAATGATGTTTTGTAGTCATTCGCGTAAATTACTTTGGTCTGTTAATCGATTCATAACTTTTCAGAACAATACCTTGGGAAATCAGTGCTATTTTTTGGTGTGTTCTTTGGTTTATCCGCCCACAAATGCTGACCCGTTTTGACCTGTTAGTTTTTCTTGTATTTTCATGCGGCGATAATGTCAGGATTCGCTCTGGGTTATTCGCATGAGCAGCAATTAGGTCGAGCTTGTAATCAGATTACGGCGCCGGGTCTGATTGGGAATTAAATACTGAACGTCACGGGAATACGGCGCGCTGAACCCCAAGTGTGGACTGATAACACTGGCGGCCAGCGCTCCGGTGCCGGCCCCACGGCACCACCGGGGAGACCAGGGGGCGTGGCACGTGCACACACACACACACAAAAAAAAAAAAGCTCGCTCCATATACACTCATGAGCTGATACTGAAATGAAGACTTTTTTAATCTAGGAAAGCCATCGTATTTTTGTTTCCTGATTTTCATAATAGTAGTAGTAATAATAGTAGTAGTAGTAGTAGTAATAGTAGTAGTAATAGTGGTAATAGTAGTTGTAGTAGTAGTAGTAGTAGTAGTAGTAGTAGTTGTAGTAGTAGTAGTAGCAGTAGTAGTGGTGGTAGTAGTAGTAGAAGCAGTAGCAGTAGTGGTAGAAATAATAATAATAATAATAATAATAATAATAATAATAATAATAATAATAATAATAATAATAATAATAATAATAATAATAATAATAATAATAATAATAATAATAATAATAATAATAATAATAATAATAATAATAATAATAATAATAATAATCATAGCAATAATTATTGAAGACATTTCTTATAATTCTTAGTCTTTACTTGAGAGTTGTATCTATCATGTATATCCCACTTTTGATCATTAATTGCTTCAACTCTCTCTCTCTCTCTCTCTCTCTCTCCCCCCGCGTAATGAAGACTGACGGGCTGCTACTCCCAAGAAAGGGCTGATCCGGTCTACAAAGATGGGTGTAGGCAGTGACATCTCAAGTAATGGACGGCTTACTCTTTTGATTTTGCGGAGCCCTTGTCATTAAGCCGCGAATTTCGGAAAATCAACCGCTTTGGTACGAATCGCCATAATTCCCTTATTTCTGGGGCTACAGAAAAGCTTTTGGCATCAGTCGACGGCAAAACGAAAGGGCTATATTTGTTTATTAGCGACTGCGCTCGACAACCGACTCGAAATGGTAAAAAATCGAAAAAAAGAAAAAAAAACGACTCTGAAATTATTACTTTTTTTTTTTTAGTTCCCAACCTTGAAACCCGTTCATTTTTTTGAGAACTTCAAAAAACTTGATAAACAAATGATTTACCCCTGCCAATATGCTGTCCAATACGGTGCATAACATTTCCCTACACCCAGTAGTTTCGTCGCTAGAGCTCGAAACGTAAACCTTGTCGAGAGCGATTTTGACGAACTCCAGACACTTTGCCGTTTTCGTCTATTGTGGCCTTGTTATTGCCTCTAGAAGTCTGTAATTTGGCGTATAGCCTCTCTTGGCAATGTAATTTGACCACCTCGAAGGAGTTTGTGATAGCTCGATGCCAAGTTCGTCGTCGAGCCGTCACAAAATAGCCTGTTTTTCGGCATTTCGTCAACATAGTGAAGTGTTCATATATGATTTTTTTATTCAGATATATTAATTTTTGTGGGGTTAGGAAAGTTTCTCGTCACGGTGCTTGAAATGAGTCAGATTCGGCGAATGTTCGTCGCTACTTCTGGTCGAGCTCGAGCGAAAACTACTGAAGCTAGGAAGGCGTGCTTGTTGACAAATGAAAGTTCTTTTAATACAGATTAATGATCAGAAAAAAATTGGAAAGTATTAAATAAATGAAAAAGTTATAAGCAAAAAATGAGGACGTGTCCAAATCCCGCGGCAAAATGGCCGAAAAACAGGCTATTTTTTGACGGCTCGACGATGAACTTGGAATCAAGCTATCAAAAACTCCCTCGAGATGGTCAAACTACATTGCCATGAGGGGCTACATGCCAAATTAAAGCCTTCTAAAGGCAATAGCAAGGCAACACTAGACGAAAGCGGCAAAGTTTCTGAAGTTCTTCAAAATCGCTCTCGACATGGTTTACGTTTCGAGCTCTAGCGACGAAACTATTGGGAGTAGGGAAATGTTATGCACCATATTGGAAAGCACATTGGCAGGGCTAAATCATTTATTAAATAAATCTTTTGAAATTCTCAAAAAATGAGCGGGTTTCAAGGTTGGGAACTCAAAAATAGGTTTTTTTCCGAGTCATTTTTTGTGAATTTACTCGATTTTTGACCTTTTCGAGTCGGTTTTCGAGCCAGAAATAAGGGAGTTATGGCGATTCGCACCAAAGCAGTTGATTTTCCAAAATTCGCGGCTTAGTGAGAAGGCTGGGGTAAGTGTCCCTTCCATAGTATAGGGCTCATTGGTGTCTTGGAAGTAAGGCAGCGGTGGCGGCTCAAGGTGAATCTGGTAGGCGTGGGGAGCCGCGCTTCTCTCCCTTAAACTCCCTTAAAGCACAGTATTTTATTACAAAAGAAGAAGTCTAATCACTGTGTTTGTAAGATTTGGCAATGTTACGTTGGATCCTATGGTTAGCGGTGGTGTATTATTGTATATGTTTCGTGCTGTGTAAAGTATCCGTTCAGTGGATGAGGTTCGTTGTAATATCGCTGTAATTGTTAGATTTAGCTACGGTAGGTTTCGAAGTATATCATTAATGGATATGTCCTGAGTAACGTGAGTGTCTAACGGTTGAGGGTTACTGTTCTTTCGTTGTAGTTATAAGATTACATTTTTTCCAGAGTATATTGATGATATGGTAAGAGGGTGTGTGTGTGTGTGTGTGTGTGTGTGTGTGTGTGTGTGTGTGTGTGTGTGTGTGTGTGTGTTGCATGAGGGACAACTTATTACTCTACTAACTTGTATTTACCGTTTTTTTTCACTTCCTATCGGCTTCATCTAATCCTCATACGCAGGACTGACACGCAAGGAAAGTAATTCTTCCTTCGTAGTTATAGGTACAGAGTAGGACATAGAGGGACATGGAAGACTAACGTGACCATTTTGCTATTTGATTTGGAAAACTTGAGATGGGTTAAGGAAGGCGAAACTGATGCCTGTCTGGGTGTGTGGTTTTAAAGAGAGAGTAGATAGATGGGTGAAGGGGAGAGGGTGTGTCAGTTTGTGGTTAGATGGATGAGCAGGTCGATGCGTCAATATGTGGGTGAGGGAAGAGGGTAGGTGGGTAGGTTGGTAAGGTGGAGAAGGGGGAAGAATGTGTTGTTGTTTTTCGGGGTTTGTAGAGAAGGATATAACGTGTGTGGGTGAGAGGGATGGTGTGTGTGTGTGTGTGTGTGTGTGTGTGTGTGTGTGTGTGTGTGTGTGTGTGTGTGTGCTTGTCTCCCCATCCCTGGTCCTGGCGTTTACAGCATCACGTTACACAAGTTTATGCACCACAGACGCGACGCGCCGCCACACTTTTCATCTAGTTTGATAACTCCATTTTTTCACGAGTTTTTCCTTAATATCTGCTGCCGCTGTTTACATGTTCAGGCGCAGATTAAATAAATGATCTCGGCGACTTGACCTTCCTGGAAAAAAAACATGAATATTACCCAAACTTTTGACGGCAACAACTTCTTAAACTGTAAACTCCCTGGCGTTGCTTTTTTGCTAAGGAAAGGAATAAAAATAACAGCAGCTACGTATGAATACTAATAAAACGTGAAGAAATTATTAAGTGTTTGCTCTTTCTCTTAAATGTTGACTTTTGTTAAGTAAATATTTACTGGAGTGGCCCACGGATATTAGGAAGGCTTGAGGGAAAGGTAATATCCTCGGCTTATCTTAACTCTTGTCCACTACATTGTTTCAAGACACTGAGTTCTCGAGAAAAAAAAATATTTATATGAGAATTTTTGCCAATATTCTGCTGCTGTCGCTTATGCTCATACTCGGCATGCTTATATGACAAAGAAATGTAAAAAACAAGCAGCTCCCACCGCAAAAAAAGTCACTGCAGGGTCACTTAAGTTGCCAATAGATGAAGTGGAGGAAGAGGAGAAGGAAGAAGAAGAGGAGGAGGAGGAGGAGGAGGAGGAGGAGGAGGAGAAGAAGAAGAAGAAGAAGAAGAAGAAGAAGAAGAAGAAGAAGAAGAAGAAGAAGATAAGATGAATAACAACAACAAAAGCGGAGGAGAGGGATAATAGTAATAAGAAAGAGGAAAAAATATAAGAAAACGGGAATACGAGAAAAATAAACGAAAGTGTGCGAACATATTAACACTAAATGGAACGTGTTCTGAAGGCATCACTGGCTCTCACACAACATAATTCACCGTTGTTTGTCAGGTTAAGGGAATGTAGCGTGACGAACTGCTCTTTAAGAATACCTACATTCCAACAGAAATTATAAACTGAAAAGAGAGTTAAATAGGCCGACGGAGACAAACAAATAGGAAAACAACACCGTCAAGAGATCCTTCTCACCTTCCAAGTGCCATAACCTCGTTGACAGACGCTGCCACCCGCGGGCCAAGACAGTGCCACTGAGGCCGTCTTGGAAACACAAACACGCGGCTCCCCGCAGACACTTCCGCCTCCCTTCCGCACCCCAACACAACCACTGCCACCACCACCCAATGACAAGGCCAAACAAGAAATATATGGATCTTTATCCCTTTTTTTTCCTTGCTCTGATATGCACTCTAGACTATTAAAGAGGCCACTGAATCATTAGGCCAATGGATCTTGCTGCTTTCTTCGCCAAGAACACTCGGCGAAATGACAAAAAGAATGTAAATGATGTGCTTATCCTTCTTTCCCTCTTCATCTCCCTACTCCGCCATGGACGCTGGACTTTTAGACGGGGTACAGCTTGTGTAGGGAAGCAGAGTGATCCTGGTGTGCCTCCCTTCATAAGGATACCTTGTGTTAGCTTGCATTGTCCCGTCTCCTGATACCCATTAACTGTGTCCTCTTGCTCTACCTTTTTTCTTGCTGTGTTCAGTCATCCGCAAGAGTGCCTGATTCTAATGCTTCGAGCTACTGTACTGTCTCAGTGTTGTCTCACCTTGTTATATCTGTGCTATTAATACCTTTCTGCTGTGCCGTCTTGCCTCATCTGCTGTACATCTACTTTTTTGCTTTGCTCTCCTCGTGCTGCGAGAGTCATGTTGCCATGCTGTCCCTTGGTGCCTCATCTGCTGTACTACTATACCATTCATCTACGTGGTCTTACTATATTGACTTCTTATGTTCTGCTGTGTTGTGTCCTCCGCCCTTAGAGAAGCACCAGACAAGAGAATAAGCGTTGGGGTCAGGGAGTCAAGGAGGTCGCAGCGTTTCTGAAGAGCAAGACGACTTAGTCAATAACGCGTCTTCTTTTCCCTGCCAATGGAACCCGTGACACAGGGAAGTAAAAGTGCACCGATCAAAGGCGGAGGGAGAGAGTGCGACAATGGCGGGCGTTTCTTTCCACTTAGCGTCTCGCCGCTGGTAGACGTAACCAGTTTTATCTCAGCGTTCACGGCTCAGTTTGTTGTTGTTCCACCTTTTTTTTTTTTTCTCCGCTCCTTGTTCTCATTCTTATCTTCATTATTTTTTTCTTCCTCCTTCTCATCATCTTCTTCCTCCTTCTCCTCCTCCTCCTCCCTCCTCCCTCCTCCCTCCACCTCCTCCCTCCCTCCTCCTCCTCCTCCCTCCTCCTCTTCCTCCTCCTCCTCCTCCTAATCCAGTACCGTCAGAGCCTCAGAGCTTGCAGAACTCTCATCCGACAACGTAAACGCGACTATGAAAAGCAAATTGCACGCAAAGCCAACTCCAACCCGAAAACGTTTTTCACGTATATAAGAACCAAAAAGAAGGCAAAAATCAATATCGGTCCCCTAAAAGATGAAAGTGAAGCACTAACCCAGGACAGCAGACAAATGGTTGAAATTCGGAACAAAAATTTCGCGTGTGTTCACGGTCGAGAACACCCAGTCCGTACCAGAGAGCCCTACCTCACCGAGGGGAATCACGCCGCTAGAGATTGGCACAAGTGACGAACGGGACGTGCAAAAGTATTTAGATAAACTCGAGACAAATAAGTCAATCGGACACGACGACTTGTCACCCAGGCTGCTCAAGGAACTCAAGCAGCAAATCCTGAAGCCACTCACCGCCATCTATAATCTGACACTACAACAAAACAAAGCTCCCGAAGACTAGAAGCAAGCGAACGTGACACCGATCTACAAAAAGGGAGACAAAAGCGTGGCTTTAAACTACAGAAAAATCAGCTTGACCTCAGTGGCGGGAAAAGTTCTCGAGATCATCAGAGACAAACTCGTTAAGTTTCTTGAAGACAACAACATCATTTCCGATGCTCAGCACGATCTCAGGAATAAGTGCTCATTCTTAAACAACTTAGTGGACTTCTTCCAAGATATCTATGAAAACTGGGATACTCATATCCCCAGTGGTTACATATATCTAGACTTTCAAAAAGCCTTGAACAAAGTACCACACGAAAGACTCCTCAAGAAACTTAAGTCGGCTGGGTTAGGCGACAATCTGACTGCTCACTGGAAGAAAACAGCAAGTTGTACTCAACGGACAGGCCTCCGAGTGGCTCCCGGTCACAAGTAGAGTGCCACAGGGGTCAGTGCTGGGACCCATACTCTTCATTATATATAGCAGCGACCTAGAACTAGGATTAAAATCCACTCTCTCAAAATTTGCCGACGACACAAAGGTGGGTGGGAAGGCCCTCACGACGGTAGACTGCAAAATTATCCAGAGAGACCTGGACCAGATCACTCAGTGGTCAGAAAAATGGCCGATGTCCTTCAACACTACCAAATGTAAAGTAATGCATAATTATCGGATCCAGAAATAGCAACCACACATACAACATGGGTGGCGAACCACTACAGGTAGTGCAAGAGGAAAGAGACCTCGGGGTCACTATCAGCAGTGACCTGAAACAAACAAAACACTGCAAGTCCGCCTGTAAGAAAGCCAATACTATGCTCTGGTTCAGAGCAAAGAACTTCGAATTCTAGACGCCGGGCATTATGTTATTCTTGTATAATTCGCTGGTAAGGCCCCACCTGGAATACGCCGTGCTTTTCTGGTCTCCAAATTACAGGAAAGACATTGAATTACTTTAGAGAGTACAGCGACGTGCCACGAAGATGATACCATCATTGAGGACGAAACCTTACGAAGAGCGACTCGAGCGACTCAATCTCTTCACGTTGGAAAAGAGACGACTGCGGGGAGACATGATACAAGTCATTAAGTACCTGAACAAGCTCAGCAATGTTGATCACTCCAAACTCTTCACGCTACAAACTAACCTGAGGACAAGAAACAATGGAAAAGCAATTCAAGCAAAGCGATGCAATACTGACATCGGCAGAAGTTATTTCTCGGATAGAGTTGTTCGCCACTGGAACAGCCTTCCTGCAGAAGTAGTTAGCACACAGACAATCAACTCCTTCAAGAAACGCATTGATCGACACTTTGCTGCATCGGGAGTGAACTGAATGCTTCGAAGAGTAAGAACACAATTGCTTTAATTCTTCCCGCAAGCCACTGCTGTGGTTGACGGATTGATTAAATCACTGAAAGCAGGCAGCCTTGTAATGAGCCAACAGGCTTTCCGCTGCCTGCTCGTCCATGTTTCCATGTTTTCTCATTCAACTCCTCTTTCTCCAACTCCTGCATTTATAGCATACGCGGGAAGCACGCTTTCTCATCGCCTCTTCTTCTTCCTCCTCCCTCCCCCCTCTTCTTCCGCCTCTTTCTCCTCCCCCTCCCCTTTCCTCCTCCTCCTCCTCCTCCTCCTCCTCCTCCTCATTTTCCTCCTCCTCCTCTTTTTTCTCCTTCTCCTTCTCCTCCCCCCTCCTCCTTCTCCTTCTCCTCCCCCCTCCCTCCTCCACCTCCACCTCCTCTTGGCCACCTCATTTTCTCCCCGCCTCATATTTATAGCCCGGCATCTTTCATTCAGGACAAATAATAGTTCCTAAGTCTGAGCAACTTCCCGCTTTCCATCTTACCAAAGTCGGAATAACTTAACTGTCTTGCCTCTTATATATTGCATTGCCGAGTTCGTGTATACGAGTGTTGGACCTGAATTATGAATGACGGCTTTGTTTTCCTACTCCTCCTTTGTTTTTGTAGGTAAGAAAAAGGAAAATATTGGCTGGAAACGAAAGGGATATTATAAGGGGAGAGAGTTTATAGTTGGGCGTTGTGGTTTTCTCTCTATTTGTTTTTTGTCAGTGAGGGAGAAGAGGAAGCATAAGGTGGAGGAAAACCATTTTTAACAGTTGAAACCTAGCTCTCACTTCTATTTTTGGTGATAAGTGTAACAAGAGAAATTACAGGAGAAACATACTACCTGGCTCTAAACTAGTATTTCCGTGTGCTGTATTTTCTCTCGTTTCCTTTACTAAGAAGGCTTTGGAAGGAAAAGGCGGAGCAAGGACACACACACTGCTCATCACTAGCACCGTCACCAATAGAAGCCATCATCTTCACCCTTATTACATCCTCCTCCTCCGCCCCTCCACGTCCTCCTGTTCCTCGTCCTATAATATATCATGTTCACAGGAGCTGCCTTGTACAGACCTACTGGCCTCTTGCAGACTCCTAACGTTCTTCTTGTCTTATGTTCTTATATCCATCACCACCAGCAGCAGAACGGACAGTTTCTCCCTCTTATAGGCTCAATGATCGCGCATATGAAGTATTGATGGGCGTGTATTACATTTATTAGGATATACAGACAGCCCTACCATGAACAGGTGAGAAAGGTGGTGTGTGATAATTTACGAGAAAAGGTGAGGATCTAAAATGTGTGGTGTGTGTGTGTGTGTGTGTCCCATATCTTTCCGGATTATCATGATGTTATGGCAACAGCTCAAGCACACCAACACCCCCAACCTCACACACATACACACACACACACACACACACACACACACACACACACACACACACAAATCAATCGTATAACCTGTTTCACTGTATTTTCGACAGCCTATTTCAATAATACTTTTCAATTAAGAGAATTCGTTCAACTCCCAAAAATGACATCAGCCCCCATATCACTCCAGCTTTAAAAAATGCGTTAAATAAAGAAATAGACTGGAAAGACTAGCCAAGAAATGGCCCTTAACCTATAGAGAAACATACAGGAAATTTCGAAATAACTTAACCGCCACGTTGAGAAGCAAAAAATATTTTTTTTTACAAAGATCAACTGCAATCTAATCATGCCAATCCTAAAGCACATTGGAAAACAATAAACAATTTACTTGTTAGATCTACAAACAGAAACACGGCCTCTCAAGTAGAATTAAAGCCATCATGCACTGACATGTCTGATAAATTCAATAATCACTTTTTAAGAATAGGAAAAGACACCGCAATTGAAAGTGTTAGTGATCATTTTACTAAATATCTACGTAACTCTCCTATCTTCTCTCCGCACTTAATGCCAACAAATCGTAAAGAGATAAAACAACATTTAACATCTCAGAAATCTGCTGCTTCTGGAGTGGACGATATATCCCCTAAGGTTCTTAAATACTTATCATCCTTATCATCAGTTCCTCTACTACCCATTTTCAACCTTTCTATAATAACGGGAGTTTTTTCCTGAAAAAAATTAAAATCACTAAAGTTATTCCCCACTACAAATCAGGAAACAGAGAAGATATCAACAATTATCGACCTGTCTCTGCTCTACCAGCAATTAGTAAAATACTAGAAAAAATATAGCACATCGTCTAATGAACTATTTATAATGTCATGAACTGTTATATAACTGTCAACACGGCTTTAGGGCTGGTCGTTCTACAGAAACAGCAATTCTTCAGTATATCTCTATTGTTAATAAGTTTCTTGATGAAATGTTTTATGTTATTGGGCTATTTCTTGACATGTCGAAAGCTTTTGACTCTTTAAACCACCAAATATTTCTTAGTAAATTACAAAATTTTGACATCAGAGGTTAACCACTACAACTCTTTAGAAGCTACCTCAGTAACAGGATACAAACAGTCTACTGTAATAATAAATACTCATGCAACAAGCTTATTTCCAAGGGTGTTCCTCAAGGTTCTGTTTGGGGTCCAATTTTGATCTTAATATACAATAAAGACATAACTTTTGCTTGCTCCAAGTTCAAATTTACAATATATGCAGATAAACACCACACTATTATCAGCAGATAAGAACAAACATACCTTGTTAGTTCGCCCACATCTTGAGTATTGCGTTCAGTTTTGGTCTCCCTATTACAGAAAAGATATAGATAAACTCGAGAGGGTGCTGCGTCGAGTTACTAAAATGATCCCTAGACTGCGAAACAAACCGTACGAAGACAGACTTAAAGAACTGAACTTATTCAGCTTATCAAAGCGCAGGCTAAGAGGTGACCTTATAGAAGTGTTTAAAATTTTCAAGGGATTCGATAACGTTAATGTTCATGATTACTTTACAGTCTCTCAATCAAGTGTAACAAGAAACAATGGATACAAAATAACGAGGAAGCGTTTCAACTCAAATTAATCAAAACACTTCTTCTTCAACCTTGTCATCAATGTATGGAATGGCTTACCTCAAAACGTCGTCGAAAGCGAAACTATTTGCACGTTCAAAAACCGACTAGACAAATATTTAGAAGCTAACCCGAACATCCGCTATTTTTCTCCGGTCTTACAGAAAGTAGTGTTAGCTTAGTTGTCGTGTATGATCTTTCTTCTGTCCATGTAAAATTCCATTGTAGTTTTTCTGTACTACATGGTCTTCTTCCTTTTCATGCCAGCCTCGGCTGGAGGGACTGGTGGGAGGGAAGGATCCTTCACCTTTGCTGTCCTGTGTTTCTGACTCGTAGATTAGAGTAGATGGTAGCAACAACAAACAGCCTTGTTAGGACCAAGAGGTCTGTTGCGGTTTGCTTTTCTTTTGTACTTCTTTGTACTCCTCTTCCTCCGCGAATAATAAGAAACTAACACTTGCGACCGTATACAGGCCTCCAAAACAACAGGCAGCAGACGACACTGCCCTGTACGAAGAGATTCACTCTTTAACACAAAGCAAAGAAGCAATATAATAATTGGGGACTTTAATTGCCCTAACATTGACTAGGGACAATTGACTGGAGATCAAGAGGGTAACCGTCTTATAGAAATGGGGGAGGACTCGTTCCTCACTCAAGTTGTAAGTCAACCGACAAGAGAAAACAATCTGCTGGATCTGGTATTAGTAAGCGACCCCGACCTCATTCGCGACTGTGAAGTTGGTGAAAAAATTAATGGTTTGCGATCAATGTCAACATGTCGTAAACTCGTAGACAATCCGTCAGTGATACCAGACTACAAAAAAGGAAATTTCAACCTTGCCCGTGAGCTGCTTCCCTCTGCGACCTGGGACCAACTTAACCTAACCGACAATACAATCGACAACGTGTGGAACAACTTCAAAGATAAGCTTTTGGGAGTAGAAAAGGCTACAGTGCCTACGAAACCCAGACGAGCAAATGGTGCCGTAGATCCACCGTGGATGACCAGATAAATAAAAAGGGCGGTAAACTTAAAAAAAGGGAATTATAAACTAATGAAAGAGAATAACACGGCCGAAGCCCGTACACAGTACCACACCAGCCTCAGAGCTTGTCGCACCCTTATTCGGAGCAGTAAACGCAACTACGAAAAACAAATAGCGCGTGACATCAAGACAAACTCAAAAAAATTCTTCACATACATCAGATCGAAAAAGAAAGTAAAATCCAATATTGGTCCCCTGACAGACGAGACTGGATCTGTAACTCAGGACAGTAAACAGATGGCCAGAATCCTCAACAGTAACTTCGCATCCGTATTCACAGTCGAGGACATCGAGACCATTCCCGAGAGCCCTGACCCGCCGAGTGGAATCACGCCCCTGGAAATTGACTCAATATGCGACCAAGAAGTGATTTGGACAAACTCGACACGAGCAAGTCAACAGGACCTGACGGTTTGTCCCCGCGGTTATTAAAAGAGCTTAAACAACAAATACTTCAGCCACTCACTAACATATTCAACCAGTCTGTTCAATTGAACAAGGTCCCGGAAGACTGGAAGATGGCGAACGTAACACCGATTTTCAAAAAAGGAGACAAAAGCGTTGCATTAAACTACAGGCCCATAAGTTTGACATCAGTGGCAGGAAAAATACTCGAAAATATTATTAGAGACAAACTTGTTAAGTTTCTAGAAGACAATAATGTAATCTCCGACACCCAGCATGGCTTCAGAAAAAAGCGCTCCTGCCTTACGAATTTATTAAACTTCTTCAAGGTATATATAAGAATTGGGATGCCCACATCCCCAGTGATGTTATATACCTGGACTTTCAGAAAGCCTTCGACAAGGTACCGCACGAGCGACTCCTTAAGAAACTGCACTCGGCGGGCATTGGAGCCAATCTGATCGCGTGGATAAGAGATTGGCTCACCGATAGAAAATAACGAGTACTACTCAACGGACAGCCTTCCGATTGGCTTCCAGTCATTAGTGGAGTGCCTCAAGGGTCAGTGCTGGGACCCATTCTTTTCATCATATATATCAACGACCTCGAATCAGGACTGAAATCCACAATATCGAAATTTGCTGATGACACCAAGGTGGGTGGAAATGCCCTCACAAAGACCGACTGCGAAATCATTCAGAAAGACCTCAGTCACATTACCGAATGGTCGGAAAAATGGTAAATGTCCTTTATTGTTGACAAATGCAAAGTCATGCACATTGGGTCCAGAAATAGTAACCACACATACATCATGAATGGGAAACCTCTGCAAGCGATACAGGAGGAAAAGGATCTTGGAGTCACTATCAGCAGTGACCTGAAACACGCGAATCACTGTAAAAAAGCATACAACAAAGCCAACACTATGCTCAGGTTCATAGCGAGGAACTTCGAGTGTAAAACACCAGACGTGATGCTATCCTTGTATAATTCCATGGTAAGACCGCACCTCGAGTATGCAGTACAGTTCTGGTCTCTTAATTACAGAAAGGACATTGATTTACTGGAAAGGGTTCAACGACGCGCCAAGAAGATGATACCAACCTTAAGGGCTCAACCGTACAAGGAACGAATCAAGCGACTCAATCTCTTTACATTGGAGAAAAGACGCCTACGAGGGGATTTGATTCAAGTCTTCAAGTATCTGAAAAAATTCAATAACGTCGATTACTCCAAATTCTTTGAACTGCAAACCAACCTAAGAACTAGAAAGAACGGTTTACCCATTCAGTCTAGTCGTTGTAACACAGACATCGGAAGGAGTTTCTTTTCAAACCGAGTCATCCGCCACTGGAACAATCTTCCTTTAGAAGTAGTAAATGCGAATACCATCAACTCCTTCAAATGTAGAATCGACCGTCACTTCGCTGCGTCGGGAGTAAACTGAATATTGAAGTGCTTTCATCTGCTCCTCAATATCGAGGTGCTTTCATCTGCTCCCCAGGCCCCAAGTGGCTGTCAAGCAGATTAAATCACCAAAGCGGGCAACCTCGTAATGAGCCAATAGGCTTTCTGTTGCCTGCATATCCATGTTTCCATGTTTCCTATTCCTCCTCCTCCTCCTCCTCCTCCTCCTCCAACTCTTCTTCCTCCAACTCTTCTTCCTCCAACTCTTCTTCCTCCTCCTTCTTGCCTTTCCTCGTCATTCCCTCGCCATCTTCTCCACCATCCCATCTTCCTCACCCTTCCTTCAGCTTCTCATATTTCGCCTTTTCTTACATTCCATCTCCTTGGCTCCTCTTCCTTCACGTCCGTCATCTTTTCTCCGGCACATTTTTACATCATTTTTGTGTAACCCCTTCCCCCCCATCCTATTGCTCTTTCCTTCCTCTGCATTATGCTTATATTTTTCTGTCTTCTAAATGTATTCCTGATTTTTCTCATCTCCTCATCTTATTCTTTCTCTCGTGTGTCTGTATCATGCTAATTCTATTCTATTCGGGAACGATGTTTTTGCATAATTTTCTTCTCATCTGAAATTTTCGTTCCTTTGTATTTTTACGTATTCTGTGTTTTTTTTTACACTTTTTTTCATAACTCCGTCTTTGTCCGTCTTTTCAGTCTTTGTTTCGAGCTTAAACTATATTTCATTTTAATTTGTTGCCTTACTTTTTCTTTGCTTGATTCTCCGTGCCTTTTTGTGTCTCATGTTTCAACTAATCTTTATTCTGAACACATTTTTACCTAATTTTCCTCTCATCTTAGTTCTCCATTCATTTTTGTCCATCTTGCTTATTGTTATTTCGTTCTTCAATCCCTGTCCTACACCAATTATAGTTTTTAGTTTTGGTTTCCCATTTCTACGAGTCCTTCCTTCTGTGTGTGTATCATGATAACACGCAGGTGGTATATCTAGAAAGGAAACTTTGAGGTGAGAAAGACATTAACCTAAAAATATAAGCAGTACTTTGTTATATATTTGTTTTCTTCGAATGGCTTTTAAAATAATGAGGAGGAAATGAAGGTGTCTACAAAGGAAGCTTTTGAACTTATACTTATTTGTTCCACCATTCGCGCTGCTCCTTCCCTCCCTTTGTCTGTAATATACTTTTTCTTTTATATCTCGGAGCCTTTCGGCGGTGGTGTGGTGGAAGTGATAATGGCTACACTGGGGGACGTTTTGGAATGATGATGATTATTCCAAACTAAAAGGGCCGATAAGTACATTACCGACCCCCATACTGAAGCTGCCCATTGCTGTATAGACAAACACTATGACTATTGTGTGTATATGCCTTTCCCTTCTCCAATCCTTTATCTGTCCTCAGTACCATCCGCATGTTGTACCTTCTCTTATTCCCAGTGCCATTTTTATCCAACTCCTTTCTCGAGCCTATGACGGAATAGCCAAAAGAAAATTCGAGGATGGTGATGAATGCAGCGGACACTTACAATACATTTACATACTTGAACGTTATGCTAAGAAAATAGATAGTTAAAAAGATAAACAATGCACGCCATGTCATAACATTTTTTGGATATTATTTTGCTTCAGAAGAAGTATAGATATGTTGTCCTTGCTCCTTCGGTATTTTCATATTTTCACCATTAATACTCGCCAACGGTATGCAAAATAAATTAATGTAAAAAAGCCTGTAAATAACAAAAGAGAAAAGAGGTGGAGGCGAGAAAATATGTGGGCGGAAGAAGAGAAGGAATTGTAAGAAGAGGAGAAGGAGGAGAAGAAATGGAGAACATAGCTGCCAAAAACAATGAAAAAAAAAGAAGGGAAGCTTAATTTATTGGTGTGGCGGTTGAGGAGGAGGGAAAGGAGGAATGAAACAAAAATATTAGGAGGAGGAAGAGGAGGAGGAGGAGGAGCAGGCAGCAGAAAATCTGTTGGCTCATTTGCGAGGCTGTCTGCTATTAGTGAGTTAATCAGTCCGTCAGCAATCAGAGTGACCCGCGGAAAGATCAAAGCACTTTTGTACGTTTATTTCCCTCCCGACGCAGAAAAGTAACGGTCATGCGATTCTTAAAGGAACTGATCATTTCCACACTAATCATCCCTTCAGGAAGGCTGTTCCAGTGGCGGACGACTCTGAGAAATAGCTCATGCCGATATCTGCACTGCATCGCCTCGCTTATACCGCTGTTTCTTGTTTCCGGGTTATTTGGTAGTGTGAAGAGTTTGGTGTGGTCGACGTTGCTGAATGTGTACAGGTATTTGAAGGTTTGTATCAGGTCTCCCCGCTATCGTCTCTTTTCCAACGTGAAGAAGTTGAGTCGCTAGAGTCGTTCTTCGTAAGGTTGCGTCCTCAATAATGGTATCAATTTCGTAGCGCATCGCTGTAATCTCTCGAGTAATTCAATGTCTTTCTTGTGAGTACGGGACCAGAACTGCACAGCGTAATCCAGGTGGGACATTACACAGCGAGTTATACAAGGGATACATTACTCACGACGTCTTATATTCGAAGTTCCTTGCTATGAACCTGAGCATAGCATTGACTTTCTTGTAGGCGGACTTGTAATGTATTTTATGTTTCAAGTCACTGCTGATAATGACCCCAAGGTCTGTTTCCTACTGCACTACCGTAGTGGCTCCCCACTCATGTAGTATGTGTGGTCACTATTTCTGGACCTGAGGTGCAGGAGGAGGAGGAGGAGTAGGTGGAGGGGAAATTCCTGTAAGACACATGGGGACGGGGGCTGGATGGAGGAAAGGAGGTTGGGGAAAAGAAGGAAGGAAGGAAGGAAGATAGACAGAAAGGAAGGAAGGAGAGAGGGATAGGTTAGGCTGACAAAAAGGATTGTGAAGGAAAAAGAAGAAACGAAATGAATTAAAGGAAAATAAAGAATGTAAGAGAGGGATTTCGGTAAGTAAAAAGGAAGAGAGGGAGATCAGTAGAGACAGGGAGGCAGGTTGATGGGCAGAAAAAGGAGTCAGGAGGAAGAATGGCGAGGCCAGGCGCGAGTATGTCAAAGGAGAGAGAACAGGTGCGAGGAGAGAGATTTACATAGATTTAAATAGAAAATCAGACCACACAGACCCCATGGTCCAGACTAGGTGGTCTGTTCTTAAACCTAAGTGATTTTACATTACAAAGAGAGAGAGAGAGAGAGAGAGAGAGAGAGAGAGAGAGAGAGAGAGAGAGAGAGAGAGAGAGAGAGAGAGAGAGAGAGAGAGAGAGAGAGAGAGAGAGAGAGAGAGAGAGAGAGAGAGAGAGAGAGAGAGAGAGAGAGAGAGAGAGAGAGAGAGAGAGAGAGAGAGAGAGAGAGAGAGGCCAAGGTCATTGCTCCCTGTGCGTAATATTTTTTTTCCGAACAGTTATTTTTCGTTACAATAACAGTGAAAACGAGAATTATTGACGACACCCTTCAATTACGAACACACACACACACACACACACACACACACACACACACACACACACACACACACACACACACACACACACACACACACACACACTTGCGTACATATTCCCGCGTTCATAAATCATCGCCATAATATTGAACCTCGATCTGGGGAACATCGGAAAGCCATCTCTCAGCCGCGCAAGCCAGTCAACGACCAGCCAGCCAGACAGTCAGTAACCACCACTAAGAACGCCGGCCAACCACCTAGCCAGCTACCCAGTCACCCAGTCAGACACCCACCCACCGAGTCATGCAGCCAGCCACCCACTCAGCAACTAAGCCATGAGGTCACCCACCGAGCCACGCATCCCGACACCCTCCCAGCCAGCCACCCAGCAAGCCAGCAAGTAAGCCAGTCAGTCAACAAGGCATCCAGTGTGCTACTCAGCCAGTCAGCTCGCCAGACAGCCAGCCACCCTTTAAGCTACCCAGCCATCAAGTCAGCCACTCAACCAATCACCTAGTCAGCCACACACCAAGCCCTCCAATCAGCCACCACTCATCTAACACCCAGTTAGTCAAACAGCAAGCAGCTGTTTAAAGCTAGCTAGTCAGTAAAATACTCGAAGACTCATCCAGTCACCTACTCAACCAGTTAACATAACCAGCCAGCCGCTCAGCCAGCCAGTTATCATAGCCATGCCAGCCACTCAGCCAGCCAGCCACTCAGCTATACACCCGCCCAGCCAGTTAACTCAGCCAGCCAGCCACCCAGCTAGCCGGTCATTGCCAGCGGGAGAAATATCGGGAAAATTTTCTGTAGCTGAAAGTTTGCGCCGAGCCCCGCCTTCCCTCGCTGATCGGGTGATATTCCACGTTTTTGGCGCAGAATTTTCACTGATGTCACACATTTTCTTAACATCAAGGCAAACTTTTTTATATTTTCTTTATTGAAGAAAAAAATGTAGTTCGTCCTCTTGAAAGATTCCTCTGCAATTTCCTTTGTGCAACACTGCATGCCCTAGGAGATGTGAAAGAGCGAGCAAGCAAAATATATATATATATATATATATATATATATATATATATATATATATATATATATAGATAGATAGATAGAGAGATAGATATATAGATATAGATAAATATATGTATATATATATATATATATATATATATATATATATATATATATAGAGAGAGAGAGAGAGAGAGAGAGAGAGAGAGAGAGAGAGAGAGAGAGAGAGAGAGAGAGAGAGAGAGAGAGAGAGAGAGAGAGAGAGAGAGAGAGAGAGAGAGAGAGAGAGAGAGAGAGAGAGAGAGAGAGAGAGAGAGAGAGAGAGAGAGAGAGAGAGAGAGAGAGAGAGAGAGAGAGAGAGAGAGAGAGAGAGAGAGAGAGAGAGAGAGAGAGAGAGAGAGAGAGAGAGAGAGAGAGAGAGAGAGAGAGAGAGAGAGAGAGAGAGAGAGAGAGAGAGAGAGAGAGAGAGAGAGAGAGAGAGAGAGAGAGAGTGAGTGAGTGAGTGAGAGAGAGAGAGAGAGAGAGAGAGAGAGAGAGAGAGAGAGAGAGAGAGAGAGAGAGAGAGAGAGAGAGAGAGAGAGAGAGAGAGAGAGAGAGAGAGAGAGAGGAATTAACATGTTAAGAACTAGAGATTGTCCAGTGAGAGGGTTGGTAGTACTTTGTTCTGGTGCGTGAGGGAGTGGGAAGAGGAAAATGGAAGCATGAATAGGAAAAATAGAAGACAGGCAGATACTTTACGGAAGGGAGGGTAGGAATAGAAGAGAAGGGGAACGGAGCGAATAGAGACATGGAAAGAAAGGAAAAAAACCGGGTGACTAAACTTGTATGGAAGCCCAAAAAGGAAGGGAGATTTTTAGCTTATCTCTGTGGGGAGGAAGGAGCCTGGGGTATAATGGAGCTTAAGAACAGTAAGGGGCTGAGAATAGAACAGGAATGGGGTTATGGAACGAAAATAGAGGAAAGAGAACCTAGGCTAGTAGAAGAGAGGCACAGGAAGAAGAGACGTGATATTGGGAAGAGGATAAGGAAGTAGAGAGGTAGAGATGTACTTATTAGACATAGAAAAGTACTAGGGATGAACGAAGGTGCTAGAGAAGCATATGGGTAATGAAGGGGTAATAATAGAGAAAGAAAGATGGAAAGGAATATTAGATGAGTAAGAAAAGTAAAAGAGTCTTCCTAAGAGAGAAGAAGGACAAGGGGCGTTGGGAGGAAGTAGGAGACTGGAGGAGGGTTGCTTGAGGGAAAGGAGAGCTAGAAGTAAGGAAAGTAAGGGAGACGCCCGGAGAATAACCGAGGTAAAGAGCCTTGAGATCAGGATATGGAGTTCATGGACGGCAAGAAGTGTTGGAAGGAGTTAGGGACTAGAGGAGGGCTGATATAGGAAACAAGATATAGATGAGTAGGAGCAATAGAGGAGATCTACCAGGAGAGAAGGCGAGGTAAAGAGCATTAAGATTAGGATAGAGGGTTCATAGACAACAAAAAGTGTTGGAAGAGTGTAAAGTACTAGAGAAGGGCTATTAGAGGGACAGAGGGTTAGGAAGGTAAGGGAGAGTTGCCCGGGAGGCGGGTGAGGTAAAGTACTATATCAATATTAGGGTAGAGGGTTCATGGGCAGTAAAGAGTACCAGAAGGGAGATAAAGGATAAAGGAGAGCTGCTTCCTATGAGAACGGGGAAGCAGGGGAGTGGGAAGATAAAGAGAGGAAGGGAAGCCAGCTGGGATCTGCATGTGTCCCGCGTGCCGCCCGACCCTCCAACACAAAACTTCAATCTGCCGAGTCGCCTGAACACAATTTCTGGGACGCGTCATATAAAAGGAAGGGTGAGGCTCGTGGCTAGCCCTTGTGTGTGTGTGTGTGTGTGTGTGTGTGTGTGAGAGAGAGAGAGAGAGAGAGAGAGAGAGAGAGAGAGAGAGAGAGAGTTCGTAAGTTTCAGACACTACCTTATTGCTAGAGCAGGAAGATGGGAGCTATGACTCTCTCTCTCTCTCTCTCTCTTATTCACGTGCATTATAAAACATTCAGTGCAAAAATTAATATAAATTCTATGTACGAGTGTAAGCACATTTTTCCTGAGCAGCGATTGGAAACGAAAAACAAAGAGCAAAGCGCATAAACGAACTTGTAAAAAAGAATTCTTCATCAGAGATAGATATATGAACGAACATATGGAACATAACACACATTCTTAGTTGTTAATTTTGGGTGCACTGTGATTTGTGCCGTGACCGAAAAAAAAATAGATTATTGAGTATTTTCTTGAATATTAATCCTTTTTCTTGTTTTGTTTTCAGGTATTGGCGCCTTGAGGGATAATGATGAAATCTCGTCATTATGATATTTACGAAAGTACTGGTGTGAGTAGAGATTCCTTGTTTATTTTCTTGAGTGCCTTTTTTTATTCTTATTTTTCAGGTTTTCAAAATATTTAAATATATTATAATGTCTCCCTAAAAGAAGGAACTATTATAAGTAAGAATCCTGGCAAACTCACTTTTCTTCATATTGCTCACATAAAAATATCATCCATCATTTTGCTTATCAAGAAAAGGAAAAATGTTGGTAGAAATTCCTTGAATATCTTTATGATTAAGTGTTTCAGTTTTCTTTTATTCAAGACACTGGCGCCTCAAAAACCTTAAAGTATTTATTCATTAACACGCTGACAAGGGAACGGACTTGGGTCGCCTGTTATTTCTGGACGATTCATGTCTTAAAACGGATCCCTTTATTAATGTTGCAATTTTACACAGAATTCTTTGCGTACTTAATATTGCTTTTTCTCTAGTAATTACTTTTCTCTGCATAATAGCATCTGAAAAAAACAATGATAATTATATCAATTTATAAAAAAACCGACGTGACCACAATACTAGTCATACTTTTGTCATATATTTCATATTCGCCTAAGCCACCAACGGGCTCAGGCCATCCGCCAGGCACTCTCATTGCCTTCCCGGGGCTATAGGCACCCCATTAGATATGAAAGGAATATTAATCTTGTCCGGGGCATACACTGTTATACTACAACGCACTGCTACACTATTTCAGTCTACTATAAATTGGCTACCGTAATTAAAATATTTTTTTCAAATTTATTTTACTCCTCTATTTTCCTCTCTATATTTTTTTTAAGGATAAATATATTTTCCAATTTACTTTCTGCTTTTATTGATTTCTTTCTGATTATTTTATCCGTTTGACATATTCGTAACCTTTCTGGCTCATTTATACATTTTCAAATATTAATTTTGTCATTTTTGACGTATATAAATATTATGATTGACATTCCCCACGCATTTTTAGCTTCTCATTATTTTTTTATTTTCTTGTTGGTAATTTATCATTCTCTTATTTATATTTTATGTGTCTTCGTTACGTAATTTCTCCCGCTGTTAACGACGCTGTTGTTGGCGACGCTATTGTTGTGTTCACGTGCTCGAGCCATTCGTCAGGAGCAGCCGACATACACGCGGGAGTGAACAGGTGTGGCGGGGGAAGGGAGTGTTCATTGACCTGTTGCCGTTGGAGGGGAGGGCTTGAATCCGTGATAAGCCACCCTTCTTTGTGTGTGTGTGTGTGTGTGTGTGTGTGTGTGTGTGTGTGTGTGTGTGTGTGTGTTACTTATAATTATGTTATTGGGTGTGTTCTACCCCTACCGGTATTGTAGTACTTACGTCATTTATTAGCCTTTTAGTTATCATAAATTCTTTTTTTTTATTTGATCCATTTATTGTATTTTTTTTTACATTTTCACCTCCCCGTCTTCAGTTCCTTCAAATTTTTTTACATTTATGAAACTCGTGTTTACCTCTTTGATTTCGTCAAATATTCCTTCATCAATGTTCTTTCCATCAATGTTCTTTCCATTTTTTTCCATTGTTGTTAAGTTTTGTTAATCTCCTTTATTGTTCACGTGTTTCCTGCCTCCTCTATTTTCCGTTTTTTTAATCCTATTTACACTTCATCTCGTTTTCATTTTTCAAACTGATAAATAATTTACCCTCCCATGCAAGTCCTTCTTTCTCATTTTCACACACACACACACACACACACACACACACACACACACGGGTCCAGGGGACATCAGTTCTATTACTGGCTCGAGCCCTCTGAAGCCTCGCCATTCATCATCTCGAGTCACTGAAAGGAGTCTAAAAGGAGAGAGAGAGAGAGAGAGAGAGAGAGAGAGAGAGAGAGAGAGAGAGAGAGAGAGAGAGAGAGAGAGAGAGAGAGAGAGAGAGAGATTTACCTATAGGACTATAAATGTTGTTTTTACGTTTCTCCAGCATCCCTGTTAAATTAAATTACTCCTTGCCTAAGCTAAGTAAAATTAACTCACAAAGAGACAAAGGGAGAAAAGAGAAGAGGAGGGAGAAAAGTAATCTGAAGGATTGACGCAAATTCCTGGAACAAACTGGACGGGAAGTGGTGTTATTTTTCTTCGTCCTGATGTTTTAAGAGCAAGAGGAAGGACAGGGGGGCGAGGCGAGGCTTGTCCATTTGAGCTCTATTCGTTTAACCCTCCCCACCTCTTTATTCACGCCCCCCCCCCCCCCTCTCTCTCTCTCTCTCTCTCTCTCTCTCTCTCTCTCTTCCCCCATGCGTTAATTAAGCTCCGTTGCGTTAATATCGGGAGGGGCCGCGCTATCGAAACTCGCTTAATTGAATATAATGCGACCCATCCACAGGCGGTGCAGGCAGACGCGCGGGGGGCCGGGCAGCGTCTCGGAGAAGGCGTCGCGTCAGCCGGTGTTTTGGGGTGTTTGGGAACGAGATGATTTAGTTACGGTGTTCCATTATTAAAGGTGCTATGATCCTTCAGTGTGTAGGTGGTGGGGCTGCAGTGTTCCGTCATATATACAGTGTTAATTCTTTTAAATATAAGTGGTTGGCGAGTCAGTGCTTTGTCGTAAGGGGAAGGGTGATGATGAAGTGTGTCATTGTAAAAGCTATTCGTTGAATATTTATTATATAGATGACACCGGGCTCCCTAACCAACGAACTCTGGTGCCTTACTGTAAAGGTTGTTGTGATGATTTCGAGCTGGTCGGTGGAAAAAGAACCTCTGCCGGCGAGTGGATTTTCGCCTCGAAAAAAAAAAAAAAAAAATTATAGGTATATTTTTTATGATATATGATCTTTATAATTATCTTATTTACCCGTTTGTCTGTTTAGTGTGTGTGTGTGTGTGTGTGTGTGTGTGTGTGTGTGTGTGTGTGTGTGTGTGTGCGCGCGCTTAGTTGCCTGCTTCCTTTACGGTTGTGTCGGCCTCTTTTCGATATATATTCCCGATAAAAGCTGATTGAATGATGACGGCCATTTTGGTCAACCTGGCGAGCGAAACGTATCCTTTGTAATTTGATATTTTATGTTAGTCTTACTATTTACCATACTCATCGTAGCACTTGTTCGCAACCTCGACTCTGGCTCCCGGGTTCTTTGTTATTTTAGTATTTATATTTAAAGTCCTATGTCGTCGTCATGATGGTTATGGGTTTTAATGTTATTTACAAATTAAAATCTTGGTGCCGAGGTCACGTGTCTAAAGCACGTGCCATCGTTGCTTTGACTGTCACCTGCAGCAAATAAACGAACGAGTCGTAGCTTTACCCTCCTGCTAATCTCGCCCGTGGATAATAAAATCACTTTTTTATACATTTTTCTCCGTCTAGCGCCACCGGCTGTGTCGAGGTACACTTTTGAACCTCATATGTACACTGTCGTTAGTTCAATTTATGCAAAAGGAAAACAAGCGCAGAAACTGATACACTAATTTTTAAATTTACAATCTTGAGGAGTATAAGAAAAAAAGCACGCAGAATGGGTGACACGAAGTCTGTTGTGGCCTCAGGGACGGAGGTGACTCTCGTGGCTGCTACAGGAAGTAAAGACTCTGTCGCAGGATCTGGTGCGACGACACTCCCAGATGAATCTGGAGGAGTTCCTGGAGCTGGTAATGAAGGAGTGGGAGCGAGGGGATGGCAGCGGTGTGGTGGAGGCCGTGGAGGCTTACCCTTTATATCGCACCCTCATGTCCCTCACTCATGACGTGATTGGGATCTTCAAAGCTGAGGACTCTGATTCACTAACGTCTGAGGGACAAGTCTTCCGGACCCACAACTTGAAAGTATACGGGACTGAGAGTATCGATGGACAGACTCTCGATGATCAGTTACTTGGGAAACAAACCTTGATGATTCAGGCAGCTGCGGCTCAGGTCACTGAAGGCCAAACTCTTGAGGGCCACCTGTTCGAGTGCCAGAGTTTTGTAGAGAAGACATGTCAGGATCACGATCCGAATGGCCACACCTCAAAGAACAAGGGCGAGGTATGCCACGGTAATTTGCTGGTGGCCAAAGACTGGGACAGTGCTGAGGAGTCTTCGAAGGAAGGTTCCGTCACTTCTGGTTGGGACTGTTCCTCTCATTCGCTGCCTCTGGTGTTGGATGGTGACGACTTCTTGAAACTGAGTCATCGTGTTGCCGAGGAAGATTGCGACGATGACCCTCCTCTGCCTCTACGCATGGGCGATGATGAGAGTGTTCCAGTCAACACCGCTCATGCCTCAAGTGTATTTCAAAGCTTCTTTTGATTTTTACCTCTACCATAATCAGTATTCGTGCGATTTTTTATTACTACTTCGTTGGCTATGCAACCATAATAATCAAATGAATCGTGATGATTTTTTTCTTGTTTTCTAAGTTACATATTTCCATACGAGAGGCGGTGGCTGAGTGGTCAGCGTGACCGCACGGTATCCTGGAGGACCTGGGTTCTACTCCCGCCCGCCGCAACACGCTGACAATTTTCAAACATCGCCGAGAGGCTAAAATTACCCACATGTTGTCCTGATGGCCACCCATCAACCCGGGCTCCAGCGATTTTTTTTTAAAGAGAAGGAAGTGGAACTCCGAGGACAACATATGCCAAGCAAGAATGCCGCCACTAGAATACATATGCCTGCACAATCAACGGACTGGGGCCAACCAACATCATGAAGGCCCACCGACGCTAAAGGCCAAACTTAAAAAAAAGAAAATGCAGCCAGCATATTGGATTCATATAGGTGTTCTTTGTTTTGTTTGACTAACTACTTACGTATAACACTAAAGGTGGCGATTTTTCGTTTGTGCGTTATTTCAGTGTCTAAGTTATGAAACGGATTACTGAAATATAGAATATGTGACAATCGGCGCTGAATGTTTTATAGACGTGTGTTTTATGAGTGTGTGTGTGTGTGTGTGTGTGTGTGTGTGTGTGTGTGTGTGTGTGTGTGTGTGTGTGTGTGTGTGTGTGTGTGTGTGTGTGTGTGTGTGTGTGTGTGTGTGTGTGTGTGTGTGTGTGTGTGTGTGTTAGGGTTGGGGTGGAGGTGTTAAGTGGGTTGTTACGTTTATGGGTGTGCTTGTGCATGGCGTGGATACGTGTTTGTGAAGACTGATTCTCTCTCTCTCTCTCTCTCTCTCTCTCTCTCTCTCTCTCTCTCTCTCTCTCTCTCTCTCTCTCTCTCACACACACACACACACACACACACACACACACACACACACACACAGAAAAATGAACGTCAAGATCTCAGCAATGGGAGGTGACGTAATCATCCAGCCAGCTAAGCCACTAATGATCACGCCTCTCCTCCTCCTCCTTTCCTCCGTATCTCCTCAGGTCCTTCCCTTCCTCCTTCCCACTATCCATCTCTAAATTCTTCCTTTCCTCTACCTCTCCTTCCAACCTTCCCTCTGTTCTTGTCTTAGGCGTGAGGGAAGGAAGGAGTCGAGCCAATAAGCTGCGCCATCAATTTTTAATGCTAGTCTTGTCTCTCAGCGGGTAGGCGTTAGTGCACTGGATGTTTTACTTGTGTGTGTGTGTGTGTGTGTGTGTGTGTGTGTGTAGAGAGAGAGAGAGAGAGAGAGAGAGAGAGAGAGAGAGAGAGAGAGAGAGAGAGAGAGAGAGAGAGAGAGCATCCTGTAATCTGGGGTCGACCAGGGGAGACCTTCAAGATGTGTGGGACTGACAGGAGCAAACACTTCCTCCATTCCTCCTTCCCTCCTCTTCCTCTTCCTCCTCTTCCTCCTCCTCCTTCTCCTCCTCCTCGTTCTCCTTCTCTTTCTGTTCCTCCTCCTCCACTGCCACTATATTTTCTTTCTCATTTTCTTACTTTACACCACACCTCCCGTCCTCTTTTTTTTCTTTTTATCACCGTTTTCGTCTTTGTCTTCAAGCTCTTCCTCTTTTTCTTGTGTTTCCTTCCTCTCTTCATCCTCCTCGTCCCCGTCCTCGTCCTCGTCCTCCTCCCCTTGTCCTTACCCTCGTGGGTGTGGACGGAACATGGAGAATGAACGGCATTGTCACGCCTCCAACAGTCCAATTCTTCCGTCTTTTATGTCCTCTTCCTTAACTTTCCTCCTCCTGCATTCTTCCTGCAAAGCCCCAACACACACACACACACACACACACACACACACACACACACACACACACACACACACACACACACACACACACATCGCATAGCATGTCATAATTATTAGTCTATTGATGTATATCTTGGCTGAATTTTGTATTTTCATTTATCTCTATTTTTTCATATACTATCTCTGCATCATTAATGAAAAACTGCTAAATGATTCACAAGACAAATATTACTTTTCCTGGAGCTTTAAATATTTTTTGCTGATTATTTTGTTAGCATTTATTTTGCGACATGTTTTTCTTTTTATATAAGAAGCTCAGCCAAATATTTATTTGCTTTCTTATTGGTGTTGTTCTTGTCTTTATCTTGGCCAGTCAGCGTCATCACACCATCATCACTGAGTATAACATTCAAAGGAAGAATAGATCGCCATTGCTTCCACCGCCATAATCACCACCTCTGCCAACCACTAAACCTTCACCACGACCCCCAGCACCACCATCATCATCAACAACAACAACAACATTAACAAAAACAATGTGTATAGTTTTTATTCGGTATATTTCTTTCCGCGTTTTTGTTTTCTTTTGATTTTTGTCCCACTTTTGTTTTCTTTCTTTCCGCCGTCGTTCGAATTGCCTTCCGTTTCTGAATATTCTTTTCGTCACTTTTTCCTCACTGTTTTCACCTGGCGCCGAGCACCTGTCTGTCAATAACGCGGGCACACCTTTTTCATGCTTTTTTTATTTTTATTCTGCAGTTCTGCTCTTCATTTTTTTTTCCTTCATGCCTTTGCCTCTTGATTTGTTTCCTATCTCCGTTTAGCTTTATTATCGCGATCATTTATTCCTGTACGTTATTTCGTACCACTTTCACTCATTAACTTTTTTATATATTTTGTTCTCGTTCTTTTTTCATTCCTTCTTCCTCTATTCCTTTCCATCCTCCCATCAGTATGTGCCGTTCCTCTTTCTCTCCCTCATATTTGCCTCTTTCTTCAAACACTAATTTTCCTTTATTCTGTACGCCGTCTGGTCTTTGCCGTGTCCTTGTATATTTCTGCATCCCTCTGTGTATTATCCCCTTCTTTCCTCCATTCCTTTCTTCGTTCCTTCTTTTTCTCCTTCCATTCTTACTTCATTAATCCTCTCCCTCTCTCTCCCTTCCACCCTCACTCCCTATCATGCATCACTTCTCTCCAGAACCTCAGCGTCAGATTAATAATTGACTCAGGAGATGAAGGCCTTGAGGAGATGCAGCATCCCTGTGTTATGACCACGAATTCGTCTGTAAACACTCGACAGTACAGCGCCGCATTTTCAAGGAGATCCGCTTTTCCTTGCTTCCGCATACGAGAGAGAGAGAGAGAGAGAGAGAGAGAGAGAGAGAGAGAGAGAGAGAGAGAGAGAGAGAGAGAGAGAGAGAGAGAGAGAGAGAGAGAGAGAGAGAGAGAGAGAGAGAGAGAGAGAGAGAGAGAGAGAGAGAGAGAGAGAGAGAGAGAGAGAGAGAGAGAGAGAGAGAGAGAGAGAGAGAGAGAGAGAGAGAGAGAGAGAGAGAGAGAGAGAGAGAGAGAGTGTCATCAACAGACCAACAACTAGACAGAAAAATAGAGTCACGAACAAGCAGACAAAATTGCATAAAAGGAGTTAGAAAACGGAGAGAGAAAATTGAGCAAGAGAAATAGTGAAGAAATAATAATGATAATGGCGAAATTGAAATACAAAATAGTGATGAAACGAAATCTGTGAGACGGATAATCTGATCCAATACTCCATCCAGCCGGGACAAAGGCGCTGCGTGGCGGCCATTGTTCGTGTGTTGGTTGGCCGCTGCCCTCCACGCTGAAGGAAATGGAAAGTGCAGAAGAGAGGGAAAAAACAGAGATAACACGAACAGCGACAACTCGGTGCGATATAAATGGAGAGGAAAAGGCCTAGAGAAAGGGAAATGTAATCAAAAGTGTCTAAAACAACAGTAACAACAAAACCAACAACAATAACAACAATTTACTGAGATACGTTGGAAGAGAAATGGTAGGGAAAATAATACAAAGGAAAAACATTTATCAGACAACATGACAGGCTGCTGGAATGTAGACGGAGAAAAAGTTGATGAAAAGTAAAAACAGGTACCAACACGTCCAGTGAGGTCAAGGTTATAGAAACGCTGGGAAAAGAGAAAATAATCCGTAACAATATTACCCCAAGCTGCAACATCCTGGCAGGGCAGTATTGAGGCGGAATGGTTGAAGATGAAAGAGGGAAGTAAAGAAAAACACAACAACAGCAGCCTGGTTTATAAGGGAGAGCAGCGAGGGGGAAGAGAATATAAAATAAGTGCTTGAACACTAGGACCAGAGACTTGGTGCAGCGGACAGGGAAGCCAAAACACGATCTTTCAATACTCACCATCATCAGCGCCCCCGGTGTGTGGCTCCTGTCAGGCACCTCCTAAGTAATGCTGTGGAGGTTTGCTTCCCGCATCACATACAAGATAAATATTTCCTGGAGTAAGTGCAGAGAATGACTACCATGATCAGAAGATTTAAAACTTTACCGTACATACAAAGAGTACAGATGCTTTACTTCAATTCTCTGGAAAGACGCAGACTGCGGAATGATTTAACTGAAGCTTTAATGTGTGAAGAGCATTTATAAGGGTGATATAGATGTTAGAAGACATAACTCTCTACACACTGTTTAAAAGGATTAAATGAAGGTTTTATACATTATGGATGGGGAGTGGACTTATTGAATAACACATTCTCAGGAGCTGCCATATGTAAGCTGTCTGGCCTCATAGTCTCCTTATGTCCTTTTGTGACAAAGGAAACAAAATTTAGAAAAGGTGAACAAAGAAGAGAGCAAAGTTGTAAACTGTTGGCATATGAAGAGGAAGGAAAAAGAGAATTTAAAAAAGGTCTTTCAACAGTTACAAAGAACAACGTGCTGTGGTACAAAGGAAAGCAACATTGTGAAAAATAAGGTACAATAAGAAGAAAACAAAGTACAAGTTGGTGACATAATATAATGATGCAGGAAAACCATTGAGGAGTTGAATAATCAATCATTGTTCACCAAGAACAACTTGCTGCTGAGACAAGGAAAAGCGAAAATATTATAGAAGATAATTTGCAAGCAGCAAACATATATACAATTTTTCGAAATATCTAAAGAGAAATACAGCAGTGAAGAGAAAATTAAGTGAAAAAACAATCAGCCAATTGCAGGATTAACATGATTAGATAAGTGGTACAACAGAACCCATGGAAGGAAGCGATAGATAATGTAAATTAGAAAGAGGAGAAAACATGAGGAGAGGGAGAGTTTAGAAAAACGAGAAAACATAATTTGTGAGGATATAAAAAGAAGATAAGCGGTTAAGAAAGAAAACGAGAATAGATGAATTGAAACACGCGAAAAACAAGAGACAGGTGTTGAAGAGAAAATTGCTGAAGAGGAATATGATGAAATGGACAGAAAAGATATAGAACACTGAGGAAAGAATACGCACAAAATATAGGGTGTTGACGAGAAAAAGGGGAGGTAATTTGTGAAGAGAAAGGATATTGAATACTGAGGAAAGAATACACACAAAAGGCAAGAGAGAAAAAATGTTGAAGAGAAAATGGGAGATAATTTGTGAGGAGAAAAGTGCTGAAAGAGGTAAAGAGATGAGAGGAAGAAAATCTTACTCCACAACAGCCTCGCAGAGTCAATTATTCACGAAGAGAAAAAACATGGTTAACAAAGGAGGGTCAAAGGAAGAGAGAGAGAGAGAGAGAGAGAGAGAGAGAGAGAGAGAGAGAGAGAGAGAGAGAGAGAGAGAGAGAGAGAGAGAGAGAGAGAGAGAGAGAGAGAGAGAGAGAGAGAGAGAGAGAGAGAGAGAGAGAGAGAGAGAGAGAGAGAGAGAGAGAGAGAGAGAGAGAGAGAGAGAGAGTCATAAATCTCTCCAATGTGACTACAGTATCAGGCATTCTCTCATATTTTTCCTTCTATATTTTTTTTCACATTTCCTCTATCATGTCATACTTTTTGCCCTGTTCCACTTTCTCCTTTTTTTGTCCATTTTTTTTTTATCTAGTTCTTATTCCTCCTCTTTCTCTTACTCTTTTCTTCTTTTTATTATTTTCCTTATTATTGTTTTCCTTATTTTTTCCTTCTTTTTTATTCCTATTCTTATTATTATCATTCTTCTTCTTCTTCTTCTTCTTCTTCTTCTTCTTCTTTTCTCTTATCATTTCCCGTCATTCTTTTTCTCCCTTCCTTTATTGTCCATTTTTCATTTTATTTGTTTTGTCATGTATTGCCTGCTGTTGTTTGGGATGCTGTTGCTGTTGTGTTCCTCATAATTTTCCTCATATATCTTCACCTCCATTTCTTTTTAAACCTTCCTCCTCCTCTTTCAACTCCCTCCTCCTCCTCCTCCTCCTCTTACTCCTCCTCTTCCTCTTATTCCTCCTCCTCCTCCTCCTTCTCCGCTTCTTCCTCCTCCTCCTCCTCCTCATCTTACCTTCATCTCTACCTCTTTGTACCTTGAGGCGTGAGAGGTTTGAAAAATGACTCGTGATCCCAAAGGTGCAGCAAACTTTAATCTTTCGCTTTGTTTCTCCTCGCCACCAACAACAGCGAAGAGGCGGATACCGTCTAGTGCATTTTTCCGTTCTTTTCAAGGTAATTTTCCTGCCCTGCTTCCTTCCCTTCCTTCATCCTTCGTTCTTTCCCACTCTTTTCCTTTTTTCTTCCTCTTCTGCATCTTTTTTTTTTTTGTTACTTTCATGGTAATTTTCCTGACACACACACACACACACACACACACAAACAATCTTGCAAACATTAACCCACAAACATACACACACCAAACACACAGACATTGAGACAGCCATAAAACAGACTCCCACCCACCCACCCACACACACACACACACACACACACACACACACACCAGTCCCTGAAATGAGGAGGCTTGGACGGAATGAGGAGTCCCGCCGCGCTGTACTACTACATGTGTGTCTCGTTTTCGACGGGGCTTTGAGGGGAGGCGGCAGTAAATCTTGTGAATGAGGGCGTGTGGCATGTCATCTCGGTAAATCTTATTAATGACCCCGGGCGTGCCGCAGCCTGACGATTGTGTGTCACTACTGGCATAAACACACACACACACACACACACACACACATTGACCCTGATAAACAAAGACAATGTATTGCTCCAGCAATTCAATACACTCGTAAGTAATATCGATGTGTATGCATAAAGAAAGGCAAAGTACTGAGGACAACCGATTATGATACCTCTAGCAGAATATATTTAAGGTTGGAATATGGAAAGAAAAGCAGAAAAATATTCATATTGGATAAGAACAGGTGTGAGAAGGCATGGAACTAAAGCCCAGTAAAGAAAGCAGCAACACTGGATAGCTCAAGCAAGGTATACGATGTTTGCAATGTTATGAGATGAAGTAAAATGGGAAAAAAATAATGGGTAAAATTAAGTATTAGAAAACATGAAAATAATAGCAAGTACTCACGGTAGCTACATTGGATACCTCAAGCAAAGTATATGACCTTTTGCAATGTAATAAGACTAAGAAGTAGCATAAATAAAAGAATAAACAATAGAAGTTAGCCACTGTTAATGAACATAGGTTGTCGTTGTTGTTAAAGATTTACTCCCTCCTAAAAGGGGGAAGCACGGGCCTTTGCCAATGGCGGCCCGTTGCAGGGTGCAGACAGACCGACACTATCGGCTGGCGTCAGCCGAGTCGACCTAGTCGGTCTGTCGACGAGTATTGGCGTGTCTCGGGTAGGTAGGTACTTAGGGCAGCAAATAGGGATAACTCAAGCAATAATATACGACGTTTGCAATGCAATAATGTCAAAACAACCGTAAAAGAGCAGGTATTGTCAGGACTGTTAATACATGACTCCCTCCTTCCCCGTTTTCCGGTCCTTCTTCCATCTTCTTTATCATTTTTTCCCACTCTTCTCTCGCTTCTATGGATTCAGCCTTACCTTTCCTTCCCTTCGTCTCTGGTTCCGTTCTCTCTCTGCATTCTCGTTCGTATTAGATAAATGATTATGTGAATTTGAATCTCGACTGTTAGCGTTTGATATTGTTTTGTTATTCTTTCTTACATAATTTTTTTTTGTTATATTATTAAAATTTCATTGTTTATATCTTGCCTTTATGATATATATTTTGGGTTGCCTTTCTTTCTTTATTATATATATATATATATATATATATATATATATATATATATATATATATATATATATATATATATATATATATATATATATATATACACGAAAGTGCAAATATATATATATATCTATATCTATATATATCTATATATCTATATCTATATCTATATCTATCTATCTATATATCTATCTATATATATATATATATATATATATATATATATATATATAGATCTATATATATATATATATATATATATATATATATATATATATATATATATATATATATATATATATATATATATATATGTATATATATATATATATATATATATATATATATATATATATATATATATATATTCCGTTCTTTATTTTTTTCATATTCCTCTCTCTTTTTCTTCATTTCCTCATTCATTCATGCTTATATCTATTCATTCATTTATCTAACTATACATTCATCCATTCATTTCTTTATTATTTTTTTATTATTTACTTTTTTCTTCTTTATTTTTACTTTTCTCCTCTGTCCATATTGCTATTTATTTCGTTCCTTTCTTCCTTGCTTTCTTGTTTTCTTGCCTAACACTTTTACCTCACCCCTCGCCACACACCACCACGGCCCGAATGGGGAGAGACCACGACACGTGCACGAACTTCACTATTGCAATATTTTATCTTAGGAACAAAACATTCAGAGTGAGAATGAGGTGAAGCGGTATAGATAAACACAGTAATGCCGTTGATAACAACCTGCCTCTCTTCCTGAAGGCAAAAGGCGTACAATCAATGCATTCAGTCGGTCCAACATACAGTTCAGACACCTTGCGCCTCACAAAACGTTTAAGAAGAAAACTAAGAGGCACACAAAGAGGAATGGAGAGAAAAATGCCGAGTATAACATGGGGAGACAGGAGGCAATCGTCATGGATCAGAGAACAGGTTAAAGTTAAATGGCAGGTTAAAGGTCAGTTAGGGTGGTCTTAGCATGCGCCACATAACAGAACAATCAAAGTAACAGTAACAACCCGTAGATTGCTGAAGGCATGGAAGAAAGAAAAGGACCAGGCGGACAGATATAATTAGATAATTTGCCTGAGCAGAATGGAGTCCACTAACATCAAAGAGAGTGGAGGACACTGGGGAAAGCCTTTGTCCTGTAGTAGACGAGTAATGGCTGAAAATGATGATAGTGATGATGATGACTACGTGCTATACTCAGATATCTTCTTGTCCCATACCCTTCGCAATTATCCTATTATATCTTGGCGCATCAACATTACAGTGTCCTCCTTCGCTTATTCGCCTATATGCTCTCGGTTACTCTTTTTTTCTGGGCGCATATCACAACAGTTATTATCCTTGGCTCGCGCATATTATCTCCTTAATGATCTCGGCTTACAGGTTCAGTCTCTACGAGTAGGTTTTCTCGGTGCATATTCTGGACGGATCATTTTTCTCTTCCCTGACAGCCCGAGACTCATTAGCCGTCCCAATTTCTCCTTTTCCTGCTCCTCCTCGTCCTCTTTCTTATCTTTCAATGTTAATACCGAGAGAGAGAGAGAGAGAGAGAGAGAGAGAGAGAGAGAGAGAGAGAGAGAGAGAGAGAGAGAGAGAGAGAGAGAGAGAGAGAGATGGATATTGGTATGTTCTTTTTGCATGGTAGTGGTAAAAGAGAAGAGGATGAGGGGAGAGGGAAGAGGTAAAGTGCAGGATAATGAAGAATAATGCTGTATTATTATTGGTGGTGGTGGTGGTGGTGGTGATGGTGGTGCTAGAGTTAGTATTAATTATATTTGTGAAGAGGTTTATATGTGGCGATTTAAGTGGAGTTGATAGCTATCGTGATTGTGGTTGTAGTTGAGTGTTTTTTTCTTCTGGTTGTCTTGGTGCTGTTGTTCAAATATAAGAATTATGGTGGTGGTG
This sequence comes from Eriocheir sinensis, assembly GCF_024679095.1. Classification (NCBI taxonomy): domain Eukaryota; kingdom Metazoa; phylum Arthropoda; class Malacostraca; order Decapoda; family Varunidae; genus Eriocheir; species Eriocheir sinensis. The sequence continues at coordinate 4,138,363 of NC_066573.1, read as the reverse complement.
GTCTTGGTGGGGGTGTTGGTAGTGGCTTTGATTGATGTTGGTGCTAATGGAGGTGATGGTGTTGTAGCTGTACCAGGTTTTGTTGTTTCCTGTTTTTTGTTGTTATGGTTGTTATGGTGATGGTGGTGGTGGTAGTAGTTGTAGCTGTAGTGCTGCTGGCTGCTAACAAAGATAATTGAGGTGTTGAAATTGTACATAATGTTGTTGTTGTTGTTGTTATTGTTGTTGTTGTTGTGGTGGTGGTGGGGGGGGGGGGGGTAACGTGTGCACATTATAATTCATTCTTTCTGCTTTATATTTTTCCACTCGATTCATTTCTCTTGCTAATGTAGGTCGGGGTCTCGTAATGGATCTTTAATGGAGTTTGTCTTATCTGAATTACATGCATTGGACGCTTTCTTTCATTTTTCTTTAGGTTCTCTTTATCATTCTCCTCCTCCCTGTGTTGTGAAATCCTTATTCTGATTAGCTGCCTGGTTTTTTCCTTCCTATTATCTTCCTCCGTCGAAGAATTCATATCGTGATTGTTTGTATCCGTTTTGTTATTCATGTATCCATTCACTCATGTCTAAGTGTTCTTATGTATGACCTCCATCATATATTTGCTTCACTTATTGTCTCTGCATTATTGACTGTTTTATCATTTCATTTCTTGCATCTTTCTTCTCTACTTCTCTTCCTTCCTTCTCTTTTTCCTCTTTTCCTTCATTCGTTGTGTCCAATGTAATTTATTTTTACATATGAATGACTTCCTTTTCCTTACCTTACTTCACTCACCTTCCTGCTTTCTCCCTTTTCTCTTTCCTTGCATTTTTCATTCTTTTTTCTTAGTTCCTTCCCTTATACATATTTTTCGTTTTCATTTACTCACCTCATATCTTTCATCATTAAATTCCTACACACATACTCACAGATACTCTTTGAAACAAGCTAAAATCATCCTTCACTATTTTCATGCATCTGTATTTATTTTGCGAGAAGTATTTAGGGACGAGGCTTTTCGTCTTTTCCTGGTGTCCCTGGAGGCGCGCAAACTGGCTTAACGAAACGGAAAACGACGCCAAGATGCACCTAACATTTACATTATTATATATTTGGAGTCATTGCGAAACACGATATGCGAAAAGGTGGAGTGATGGAGAGAGAGGGAGAAGGAAGGAGAAGAAAAGGAGGAACAGTGAATGAGAGGGGAATGAAGGAAAGAAAGGAGAGAAAGGGAGAAAGGAGGAGTGGAAGGAATGAAGGCAGAAAAGAGTTATAGGGAAGAAGGAAAGAAAGGGAATGAGAGAGAGAGAGAGAGAGAGAGAGAGAGAGAGAGAGAGAGAGAGAGAGAGAGAGAGAGAGAGAGAGAGAGAGAGAGAGAGAGAGAGAGAGAATAAAAGGAGTAATGATGAAGTGTGAAGGATGGAAGGGAAACAATGAGTGAGAAGGGAATGGGGGAGGAAACGAGAGAAAAGGAAATGGAGGAGTGGAAAGCAGGAAAATGAAACGGAGAGATATAGGGAAGAAGGAGAGGAATGGAAAGAGAGAAAGGGGAAGAGAAGGAAGTAATGGAGTGTGATTGGCTGGTTAGTAGGCCAGTAGGGTGCTTGGGTTGGATGTGGGTTTGTGTGTCGCAGATCGAGGACACACACACACACACACACACACACACACACACACACACACACACACACACACACACACACACACACGCTGTCAGTATTTTATAGAGGAGGGGAGTTGATGAGACAAAGAGCCTTAGACTCTACTTTGTCCAAGAGAGCTGTGTGTGTAGAGTTCCCCCACACGTAAGATGCATACTCCATACGATGGTGAGTCAATCTCTTATCCACGTAGTCAGATTATTTCTTATATCTGCCAACTGTATTTTCTCAAGGAGTCACTCGTGTGGTGCCTTGTCAAAGGTTTTCTGGATGTGCATGTATATGACATTGATTGTGATGTGATTATGTCAGTTTTCAGATATTACTTGGAAGAAATCCAATAGATTCGTTAGGCAGGAACGCTTGTTTCTGAAACCCTGCTCGGTACCGGAAGCTACATTATTTTTCTTGTCTAGTCTCAAATAATTTTCTCAAGGAGGAGAAGGATGACGGGGCTACGACTAAGATATGAAGGAGGTGGAGGAAGATGAATCAAAATGAGAAGCAGGAAAAGAAAGAGTGCGTTATGAAGGACGAAGAGGAAGGCAAAATCAACTATGAAAACACTACAGAGGAACTCAGAAATATAGATAAGAGAAAATGTAAAGGAAAGAAAATAAATTATTGGTGTTGAAAGAGTAGAAGAAAATAAAATATGAAAATGAGAAAATAAATAAAAAAAGGTAAACAGTTATGCAGAAAGTTAAGTTAATTGAAGAATGTTATTATAAACATTTAAATTCATACCAAGAGCCGTAAAAAAGGCAAGAAAAGAAGGAAGAGGAGGAGGAGAAGAAGAAAAAAGACCTAGGAAAAGAGAGAGAGAGAGAGAGAGAGAGAGAGAGAGAGAGAGAGAGAGAGAGAGAGAGAGAGAGAGAGAGAGAGAGAGAGAGAGAGAGAGAGAGAGAGAGAGAGAGAGAGAGAGAGAAAATGTTTACAGCAGTTTAATATATAGAGGAGGGGACCGGAAATTTACACGCTATGCATAGCTGTGTAGGATTTCCGAGAGAGAGAGAGAGAGAGAGAGAGAGAGAGAGAGAGAGAGAGAGAGAGAGAGAGAGAGAGAGAGAGAGAGAGAAAGTTATATACATGAGTGTTCCGTAAATTAAAAGTACATTCACATTTTTTTTAAACTAGAATACTTTTTCTCACAGTTACAGTTGTTGCCTACTTTTTTCATTCTCTCTATTTTCCACTTATTCACTTTCGTTTCCTTAATCATATTTTCCACCGTTCGTTCCATCCTAACTACAGTCTTGATATATTTTTTCCTCCTACGTCACATTTTCCTGTCTTAGATAATTCATTCATCCCTTTCTTCCTTCACCTTTTTTTCTTTTATTGTTGTCCCTCCTTTTTCCTTCATCATTTCCCCTATTCCATTGCCTTATTCGTCTTTTTTTCAGACTTTATTTAAGCTTCCTACGTTACCCTCAAGCTGGCTACTGTTATCTCTTTTGCACTTCTCTCGATTTCTAATACGCTTCCCCTTTATTCTGCCTCTCCTCTCTCTTTCCATTCCTTTTCTTCCCTTTTGTCTCTCTTCACCCCTGCATACTTCTCTCATCAGTGTTATATTGTTTTTCTTTACTTGGTCACTTTTTCACAGCGTCTTCTTTCTTTCCTCTATCTTTTTCTTCTCTTACATTTCAGTCTTCTTTTTTGCAGCACAAGCAGTGTTTCTTCCTCTTTTTTTTTCACTACCCTTATCACCCATGTCCTTCCCTCGCTCTTCCTTTAATCTTTCGGCTCATTCTTTTTCTTTACATTTTTCTTCGAAGAAACGATAAACGAGGAAAAGTAAACCTGAGAGTGAGGTTAAGAGCCACCCTCCACCACCACCACCAGCGCTACCACCGGCATCCCCTCTCTCTCACACCCTTCACACCGTTACATAGACAAGGAAAATATACGGCAGGAGTTTAATGGGAAAGAAGCAAAAAAGGCCTGACTGGAAGAGCGTGGCGACTTAGCACCTGCCTTCTTCCTCCTCCGCTAACTCTCCCCTCTTTTCCCTTCTTTCCTAGTAGTGGTAAACACGGTTCCTGAAGATAAGAGTGCGGATCAGAGGGAATATGTGAGGCCGGTCCTGTGTACCTCAGGGAAGCATTAGTAAAGGGAAAGTGGGAGAGTGTGCCGAAGTGAGAGGAAGAGAGAGTGAGGGGATTGGGAGCAAGAGGCGGAAGTATTGTCGTGGGGTAGAGTATAAGAACTTGGAAGAGAAGATAAGAAGGATAATGAGGGTAGAATGGAGGCTTCAGGGAGTGAAGACGGAAGGATGACGGGGAGTAAGAGGGGAGGGGGAGGAGTGAGAGGGAGTAATGTTGAAAAGTAAAGTACGAGAAACTAGAATAAGAGGAAGGGTGATCGCGATAATGGAAAGGAGTGGCAGGGATGCAGTAGTTAAGATATAGGAGAGAGTAGTAATGGCGGAAGGAAGGAATGAAAGAGGAGGAGAGGGAGGGATAGGGGAAAATAATGTTGAGGGGTGAGATAAATGGCTGAAGAAGTGGAAGGACAAGAAAAGGAGATGGAAGGGAATAGAGACTGGAAGATGGGGAGACAAATGACAAGAATGAGCATTGCATTTTAAGGGAAGATAATGTGTGTTGAAAACTTTTTTTTTACGTTCGTTTGACTCGTGTTGTACTCCGGAACTCCACTCGATCATCTGGAGAGAGTTTCACCTGAGTCCGGGGTGATCTTTGGTCATCAGGACAGCATGTGGGTAGTCTTCAGCCATTCAGATATGATTGAATTTTGTCAATTTGCACTGGTGGGCGGGACTTGAACCCAGGTCTTCCCGGACAACGCTCCTGCGCTCTGACTACCCAGCCACCGTGTCGTGTGTGTGTGTGTGTGTGTGTGTGTGTGTGTGTGTGTGTGTGTTCTTGTTTTATACATGTTTCACCTTGACGTCCTGACAATATAACTTTCTTGTGTGAGAAGAAAAATGTGTAGATTTGAATTATTTTACGATGCAATTATAAAAGCGTGCAGAGCCGACATGTATTATTTAAAGCTGAACCAGAAGTATGCAGAATATAAATAGATAACAAAAAACACTGAAATAATTTCCTCGAAAGTCTTTTAACTGTGATTATATTTAGTTTTTCTCGGTCATTTTCATGCAAGCAGCAAGACTGAATAGTGGAAGGAAAGTCAAGCCGATTCAAACTCTTCAGCGTCCTTTCCATACAGTTATTTTTATATCACAACTTTTTAAACTAATCTCGTATCTGAGGTTAAAAATAAAAGGTCAGGAGGAAGGGAAAAAAGATGTGAAAAAAGGAAAAAAAGTTTAGTCAATACAAACTCCTCAACATCTCTTGCTATACATTTACTTTTACTGAAAAGTTTTTTCTTCTTCTAAGGAATCTTATATCTAAGTTGGAAAGGTAGGAGGGAGGAAGGAAGAGGGGAGGGATAAATGGTAAAAAGTCAGGTCCGTATGAAAGGAAATCTCCAGGTTGAGGAGGGAGGAGGAGGAAGGAAAAACAAGGTGGGGAAAAAGGCAGGTCCGTTTGAAAGGAAATGAAGGTTGTGTGACCATTGAGTCATTGAACGTCTTGACAAGTCTCAGGTAACGATTAGAGATCATAAAAGTGAAAATTTTGATGCTCATTAAAAGTAAAGTTTGTCGTGTCCTTTGGAAGTACTAGGATTAATTATGGACTAGTTTAGGCTAATAATAATTTATGCAATGATGATCTCATGCTTACAGACCGATCGTCTTAGATGATGAGGTTCTGGTTCCTTTTGTACGCTTAGGTTACAATACTCTTTGTCCAGTTTTTGATAGAGTAAGTCGAATTTCCGATTCTTCTATCGACTAGATGTTCCGGCATAATGTGCAGCAGAGGTTCCGATTCCATTGAAAAAATATATACCGGTACCCACATAAGTAGTTTCCAGTCGTTTTATTTACAAAGGCGAGGTAGCCCATGGGGCTGCCCAGATGTTGTTCCTCGTGTGTAAATGTTGCCGGTGAAAAAGAAGAAAGGAAGTGGGGCAGAGAGAGAGAGAGAGAGAGAGAGAGAGAGAGAGAGAGAGAGAGAGAGAGAGAGAGAGAGAGAGAGAGAGAGAGAGAGAGAGAGAGAGAGAGAGAGAGAGAGAGAGAGAGAGAGAGAGAGAGAGGAGAGGGAAGGGGGTTGGAGATGACGGTGTGGAAGGTGGGATAAAGATAGTGGGAGGAGCTTCTAATCGGGGAAGAAAGTGATTATAAAAAAAAGATAGGTAAGGATATTTCCAAAGAAGAGAGAAAAAAACAAAACAAGGAATGATACACGTAAATGAGAAAGTGTAAAAAATGGAAGGCGGAGGAAACGATGGAGAAAGGGAGTAAATTTATGGGAGAAAGGGAGAGAGGGAAGGAAGGGAGTTTATGACGGGGAGGGCGGGAAGGAAATGGGAAAGGAAGGAAAGTGCGTGCGGGCATGTGTTAAGGGCTGAACTAAGAATCACTCGAGCGGAAGAAAGAAAAGAAGAAGGGAGAAATGGACCGAAGGAATGAGTTAAGTAAGAAAAGAAGGAGGGAGAAAAGGGATGAAGCGAGGAAGGAAGGAAAAGAATAAGTAAAGAAGGGGGGCAGGGGGAAAGAAGAGGAGGAAGAATGGTGGAAGGGAAGGAGGAATAGAAGTAAGAAAGGAAGAGATGGAAGGAAGGAAGTAGGAAAAGAGGAAAACAAGGAAGAAAGAAAGAGATGAAAAGAAGAGTGAAATGGTGGAAAGAGGAAAGGAAGGAAGGAAGGAAGAATGGAAGTAGGGAAAAAAGGAAATGAAGGAATAACGGAAGAGAGGAAGTAGGGAAGGAAGGAGCCACACATGTATACTCAGGTGATGGAAGCTGCTTACCTGCCTGGCGCCGGTGTACAGAGAGGAGACCGGTGCTGTTAAGGGAGCGTAAGAGGGAAAGTAAGAGGGAATAGGTGATGAGAGCATTTTTTTTTTTTTGTAGCGGTATTCTTTGAACTTATTTATACGTAAGTAATACCAATATTAGTATGGGGGTTAATGAGACAAGCCCAGTCCCTCCACCCTTCATTACCCCCGCCACAACGAACACCAACGTAAACAGGTCAAGTTCGCCACGAAATTAGCTAAAAGCAAAAAAACAAACAAAGAAAAGCACATTTAAACGTGAACAGATGAAGTACAAAACAAAAAAACCCCAAAAATTACCATATCTGATTTTCTATACTCACAGTTCTCAAGAAACATAAGAAACATAAGCAGTCTTCTTTTATCCGTATTTTTAATTTTCTTTGAAAGAGTCCAGAAGCCATACAAAAAGTATATGAATACATAATTCCGAAAACCTCCTTCTTAAAGAAAGTGGTAATAGAGGTAACTTTTATATATATATATATATATATATATATATATATATATATATATATATATATATATATATATATATATATATATATATATATATATATATATATATATATATATATATATATATATATATATATATATATATATATATATATATATATATATATATCAGTCTGGTTGCAGAAGTGTAGGTGGTAAAAAGAAAAGAGAAAATAAAGTTCCCAGAGCATCACTCGCTCGACAGTTATTATTCCACACAGTACAGTAGGTTGAGCTTGAAGATAATAAATAATATAATGTTGGAAATCTGTCATCCCAACACCACAAAGCCAGAAACTGTGGTGTGTATTTTGCCGTTCCATAATTTCGCGCGCGTGTACAGACGTCAAAAAGAGTATCGGTGCACAGGGGGTGCGATGCCTACAGCAAACATTCGAGCATCAGCTGATATTGTGGGAGGGTTGGCATGCCTGACTGTGGCTTGTTCGTAAGATTCGAACCACACTGCGATTGTTTCATAACTCCGATCCAGAAACATTTCAAAGACTGACAGGAAGTTTACGTGGTTATCTTCGTATCATGGTCATGCCAATCAACATGGAAACATCACAGGCGACACGAGGGGCTGTCGTAGCCCTCCATGCTAGGGGTGTCACCATTACTGATATTGCCCGTCAGCTTCATATTCACCGGAACACAGCAGCACGGTGGATTCGGCGGCACGCAGACACAGGCGCTACAGACGACATGCCACGAGTCGGACGCCCACGTTGCACCACCGCAGCCGATTACCAGGTTAATTGTTTGTTTTTGGTGATATAATACAGTCTGTAATAGAATAGTACAGTCTGTAGTATAATATTACAGTCTGTAATATTAGATAATGTGGATAATAACATGTGGACTATAACTGGATACGGTAATATATGTTGTAATACAATGATATCCCGTGTTACTGTTCACGTAACACCATACCATAAGGATTGTGTGTTTGTGGTTTTATATCTAGGCCATAAATAACGCCATCGATGATGACCCATTCACACCCACTGTCGACATTCGCCGTGACCAGGGTCTGCAGTGCAGCACGCAAACCATACGCAACAGTCTTCACAGCAGGGATTACCGAGGTCGCAGGCCAGCCACAAAGCAGAAACTAAGCGACTGTAACGTGGAGCAGCGCATGGAGTATGCGCTCGAGTATGCTGACATGCCAGCAGAGTTTTGGGAGCGTGTAGTCTTTTGTGATGAAAAGACTTTCTACTCGGATGGCACATCAGCAGCACAATATGTTTGGCGAACATGTGGTACCAGGTTAGTCTCTCTCTCTCTCTCTCTCTCTCTCTCTCTCTCTCTCTCTCTCTCTCTCTCTCTCTCTCTCTCTCTCTCTCTCTCTCTCTCTCTCTCTCTCTCATGGATACGTAAAAAAGTTGGTGGTTACTACAGGTGCCTGTGTCCACCCCCACATATTTGTGTTGTCTGTCTTCTGTCTACTACTAGTTAGAGTAATTATAGTTACGCTAGCATGACTATAATTACACTAACTTTGAATATCAAGGACAAGACATAGACTTGGTAGGCTGCAATACACCTTTCAATATCAGTTACAGAAGAGGTTTTATGTGACTACTACATGAATGGTTATAATGTTTCAGACACGACATTAAAAATCTAATTGCTAGAAGCAGGAGCGGGCGTGTCTCTGCAGGGTTATTTGGATGGATGCGTGCCAGTGCCGTTGGGGAGTTGGCTGATGTTCGACCGGGATATTTAACAGGTGATAAGTATGTTGAAATCCTGGAGGAGGTCCTTCTTCCCACGGTAAAAACATTGCTGTTCCCAGAGGGGGAGCCTTTCTACCTTCTCCAGGATAACAGCCCAATCCACACATGCCGGGTTGTTAGAGAGTGGTTTGGCCGACATCCAAACGTCACTCTGGTACCACATCCACCCAAATCGCCAGACCTCAACCCTGCTGCTGCTGTCTTCAGAAGTGCACTGCAAGCATGGGAGCACCTCCGTCGTCCACTTGGGCAAGAAATGACTAGTGCGTTGGTGGCTGAATGCTGTCTTAGCAGCAGGTGGTGCCTATACGGCTTATCAATATATTCATAAAAAATTGAAACACGCGTTTTTATTTTTCTCCTAAAAGTAGTATTATAACAGCAAACATATTACTAGTAGTATTATAACAGCATAATTATGACTATGAGTAATAACAGCTATAATATATGCATGACCCGTATTCGACTACCATGTTGTATAGTTCACATACCCCATTTCATAGGTGAAGTGCAGTTATGTTTTTCCACATGTAAAGTGTTACGGCAAAAAACACGTGACAGTGTTATGTTGCATTATCGACGCACGAAGATAGGCCGTTACACGTAACCACATATGTGAACCTGTATGTACTATCACGCTGGCTGGTGATTTATGGCATTCACCTCACAGCAGGGCTACCAACGTGTATCAAGTCGGCCACTTCTTTTCATCGTCCTTCGTTCCGTGGTGTCAGAATGATTCGTACTTATAGTGCACCGATACTTTTTTTGACGTCTGTACGTTTTGGATCTCAATTTTGCAAGCTCTATATGCTCTGCCTCCACTTCATGGTGAACATCTGAGGACTTGGGGTTTGTTTCAGTGTGTACGTTCCTTGGTTCATAATGCAATTGATACGGTTTGTTTGTTTTGTCACGTGGTGTTTCCGTTTAATTGTAGTTGTTAAAACATGTTTCTTGTATCTTCCTTAGGGAGCGCCCACACGGGTGGTCAAACATGCGCCTGCAACATGTAAACAACATATAACCGAAAAACTGTTAAAGTGTTGTGAACTGCTGTGTCCATGTCGGATGCAAACATATTTGCAAAACCCATGAGGACGAAATAGCGTAGGTGCGTAATCGCTGCTGTGAACATGTTCTCAACATTACTGAACCTTGCTTCCAAACAATTGTTTAAATACTGTTGGGAACATGCATCTAAACAAGCCGGAGACAGTGTTCACAACAGATGTTTGAACACCCGTGTGGTCGCGCCCTAAGGAAGATAATTGAAACATGTTTTAACAGCTACAATTAAACCAAAACACCACGTGAAAAAATAAACAAACCGTATCAATTGCATTATGAACCAAGGAACGAACACACTGAAGCAAACCCCAAGTCCTCAGATGTTCACCACACATTTAGACAATACAAAGAATGGACCCCCTAACCTCACCCCTACCCCACTCCTCCCCCTCCCCCAGCACTAACGTAGATCCATAATCATAACAATAACCATAATTCTTTTCGACGCTTCCCTCTTTCCCTTCCTCCCTCCCCTTCACCGCCGCCTCACTGTTTCGCGCCGCCCAAGTAATTAGAGCTGACTCACTGAGGCAAAAGTCCCGACGCATTATGCCTTTCCTCCCCCAAAGGACTTTCAGGGCGCGAGAGTAGCGGTGTTAAGAGAATTTTGAAGGGTGGGGGGGGGAAGGATATATATATATATATATATATAGATATATAGATATCTATATATATATATATATATATATCTTTATATATATATATATATATATATATATATATATATATATATATATATATATATATATATATATATATATATATATATACACACACACACACACACACACACACACACACACCCACAGAGAGAGAGAGAGAGAGAGAGAGAGAGAGAGAGAGAGAGAGAGAGAATATGCTACAAATTCAAGAAAAAAATAACTCAGGGAAAGAAATGCGTGAGAACAGATCCCAAGGGTAAATCACACAAAAACTGAGGGAAAAAATGGAAGAAGAAAAAAGAAGAGAAGAAAAAAAAGAGAGCGAGAGAGACAGGAGAGAACGGAACGTGATTGGGAATGAATAAGAGGAAAAAGATGAGCCGAACAGAGAAGGTAAAAGGATCATAAAACAGGAGACACGCGAGTTCATTTGATTCCCGCCGCCGTCATTTTATTTCCGTCCTAAAATTACTTTCAACATACGTTTGTTCTGCGCTGGGGGAAGAGAAGGAGGAGGAGGAGGAGGAGGAACACAAAGGATCACAAAGGAAGATCAAACAACAGCAGACCTGATGGTCCTTATGAGGCTGTTTGTGACAAGCTACACTAACTATCTAATCAAAGGTGGAAGATGAAGGACACCAAAGGCGAAGGCTCCTCCCCACCCCCCATCCCTCCACCCAAAGCTGGTAGGAAAGGAAAAAGAACCATACAGCATGGACAAACTGCATGGAAATTATGTAGGAAAGATGAAAGAACTACCATTACTGCTACCACTAACCGGGCGATAAAAACGGACAAGGACACCAGTATTCGAAAGAACCTAACGTTATCATGACAATGAGTAATATCTTAGTTGCTGGTTGGATTCAAAATACTTGTCTAATCTATTTTTGAAGGCATCTCTCTCTCTCTCTCTCTCTCTCATACAAACAAATGCATACATTCGTACATAAGAGCACATTATTTGGACTCTGTAGCCTCATTAGCGCTTTATAAAGAGTCATAAGCTGAGAAAGTTGAGTTTGTCCAAGTTCTTTTTCACTTCTTGGTCGCATATTGAGTCAAATTCCAGGGGCGTGATTCCCCTCAGCGGGTCAGGGCCCTCTGGAATGGTCTCGATGTCCTCGACTATGAATACGGATGCAAAGTTACTGTTGAGGATTCTGTTTACTATCCTGAGTTACAGATCGTCTCGTGTGTCAGGGGACCAATATTGGATTTTACTTTCCTTTTCGATCTGATGTATGTGAAGAATTTTTGGAGTTGTTCTTGATGTCGCGCGCTATTTGTTTTTCATAGTTGCGTTTACTACTCCGAATAAGGGTGCGACAAGCTCTGAGGCTGGTGTGGTACTGCGTACGGGCTTCGGCCGTGTCATTCTCCTTCATTAGGTTATAATTCCTTTTTTTTTAAGTTTACTGCCCTTTTTATTTCTCTGTTAATCCACGGTGGATCTACGGCACCATTTACTCGCCTGGATTTCGTAGGCACTGTAGCCTTCTCTACCTCTAGGAGCTTATCTTTGAAGTCGTTCCACACGTTGTCGATTGTATTGTCGAGGAGGCTAAGTTGGTCCCAGGTCGCAGGAGGAAGCAGCTCACGGGCTCTTTCTTTATTCCCTACCCTGTGATGTCGTTAATAGTACAACAGTTACGGCCTTCAAAAATAGATTAGACAAGTATTTTGAATCCAACCAGCAAGTAAGATATTACTCATTGTCGTAATAACGTTAAGTTCTTTCGAATACTGGTGTCCTTGTCGGTTTTTATTGCCGTAAGTGGTAGCTGTAATGGTAGTTCTTTCATCTTTCCTACATGATTTCCATGCAGTTTTTCCATGCTGCATGGTTCTTTTTCGTTTCCTGCAAGCTTTGGCTGGAAGGATGGGGGGGTGGGGAGGAGCCTTCGCCTTTGCTGTCCTTCATCCTCCACCTTTGATTATAGTAAGTGTAGCTTGTCACAAACACCCTCGTAAGGACCAGCAGGTCGGCTGTTGTTTGTTCTTCCTTTGTGATACTTTGTGTTCCTCCTCCTCCTCCTCCTCCTCCTCCTCCTCCCTCTCCTCCTCCTCCTCCTCGTCTTCCTCCTTCTCCCCATAGTCTTCCTCCATCATCATCATCAAGAACTCTTTATCTTCCTCGTCATCTTTTTTCCACGCGTATCTCTGCTTCTTCTTATCGTCTCGGGTATTTTTCAACCTTTCCTCTCCGCGGCAGGTGGAGTGGCTCAAGACGCCCTCCCGCCTGGGCCTCAGAGGGGGCGAGAGGACCTAAGTGAAACGTGTGTGCGGCCGCCTTTGTCGGATTATTTACCTCGGGCGATGAGTTTTAAGGAGAACAGGGAGGTTAAACACGGCAAAGAAGTAGGAGGAGGAGGAGGAGGAGGGGGAGAGGTCGTTGAGGAGAAAACAAAAAGGAAAGCATGTGTTTCGAAGAGGCATCGTCGTAAGAGGAGAAGAAAACAAGAGAAAGTAAGGTAAGAGGAGGAGGAGGAGGAGGAGGTTGTTAAGAAGAGAAAAATAAATGAAAGTTTTTGGAGGAGATTAGAAACACATCAGATAGTTAGGAACAAAAAGAAAATGAGAAAAGTGACAAGAAAGTGCGTGTTGGTGGGACAATAAGTAATAGAAAATAACAGAAGGCCCAAAGAAACATAAGAAGACGAAGAAGGAGATTAAAAAGAAAACCCAACACAGCATTACATCATTTTTTTTTTTTTTTACGTCTCCGCCTATTGCGCCGGTAGGCTTGCTTGAGGGGCCTGGATGATATTCGCCCCCAGCCCGTCATGGCGCAGGCAAGTGTTTAGAGTGGCGCCATCTTCTCTTCATAATAAATAAAATAATAAATAAATAAAACACATAATAATAAACACCGTAATAATAAATAACACAATAATAAATAAAACACAGAGAAACTGAAGGAGGAAAGGAAAACACGTAAATATAGTTGAAGGAAAATTATTAAAAAAAAAAGATATGAGAGAGAGAGAGAGAGAGAGAGAGAGAGAGAGAGAGAGAGAGAGCGGAGGAGGGGTATGGTAAGTGATGATCCTTCACCAGCTGACGCCCAAGTTTTCGAGGAATGAGGGAATGTTTTTGTAGAGGGACCGTCCACGTGTGTGTGTGTGTGTGTGTGTGTGTGTGTGTGTGTGTGTGTGTGTGTGTGTGTGTGTGTGTGTGTGTCGGTCAGTCAAGAGAAAGCCAGAAAACATGAAAAGTGACGGAAAAGCATTGTACTGTTTCTAATCTTGTCCCCTCCGTGTGTGTGTTGCCGTATATTTATCTAATTGTTGCTTCTATATTATCTCCTTGCACAATCTGCACTAATCAAGCCAATGACCTGAGTGTGTGTATAAGGGGACGAGCGTCTTCAAGTCTGTATATGTATCTTGTTTGCCGCTGGACCTAAATTTAAAACATATGTTGAATTTTTTTTTATCCCTGCGTATTTACTTTAACCCCTTAACTGCGGATTTCCTACAAGAAGACATCACCAAGCTACAGGATTGGGTCAAAAAGTGGCTGCTACAATTCAATGAAGATAAATGTAAAGTCATGCACCTTGAGAGGGGAAACCCAGCATACCAATACCACATGGGAAACACTCCACTATCCACCACAGAGGCAAAGAAAGACCTGGTAGTGTATGTTACCAGGCTACCAGTGAAAGCCGAATTCATGCCAGTCGCAGAAGACGGGTTAAACTGCCTCCTTTAGTGTAAAAAAGGATCATAATACAGCTAGAATAATTAGGCTTCAAAGATATATAAAAGTGAATTTTGGTGGAGGAAAGATAAATAACAGCAAAGTGATGTGAATGACGAAAATTAAAAAAAAAAAAAACGACAGAGAATGCTGATTTATATGAACAAGAACAAAAGAAGAGGGATGGAGCAGCTCCATTAACATATCATGGTTGTAACTTCTAAAAATCTTATCCTTTTAACCTTGTTCGTTAGTGAAAACTCTTTTGGCTTTTTTCCATGGAACTGAGATGCGTACTGGGACAACCTTACTTGTTAGAATCAGCCCATGCAGCTCTATCCTTCTCCTAGCAGCTCTTGAGTGTACATAAACCTTTTAGATGTGGTAAAGAAAGAGTTAATCACCACTTATAACCCCCTTCCCGTGTACCTATAAAAGAAAACGGGGGAAGGGGCAACGACTACTTGAATATTAGAGAAAATGGCCTTTAAAATCATTAGAGAAAAGGAAAGTGGCCCTATTACAGAGAACGAGGGGAGTAATAATAATAAAGTAAGACTCGTTTTCTTAACCCTTTTCACCGAACTGAAAAGAGGACTGGAATAACCTTACGTAATACGAACACTCCTTGCAGTCGTTTATTTCTTTCCTATACACATCAATTCACGCAACCTTCCTTAATCCCTTAAAATATGTGGTAAAGAAGGAGTTAAATACTACTCATTTTCCACCATGTGTCTATAAAGGCAACGGAGGAGACGGCAACGAGTACTGCGATATTAGGGGAAGAAAAACTGTCTTGCAAATTAGAAGGGAAAGGAAAACGGCGATAAAAGAAAGATTAGGAAAATGCCGCCAGAAAAAAAGAAGGGTTGAAAAATTACTTATCTGTTATTTCCCAGAGAAACGATCAGGTGGACGTAGATGGCAGAGAGAGAGAGAGAGAGAGAGAGAGAGAGAGAGAGAGAGAGAGAGAGAGAGAGAGAGAGAGAGAGAGAGAGAGAGAGAGAGAGAGAGAGAATTATGGTTCCTCCCTCTGCCCTTGAGTCTGTCATCATCATTACCCTTATCTTTCTGCACCTCCTACTTATCATCATCAGCCTCCTCCTCCTCCTCCTCCTCCTCCGCCTGCTCCTTCTCCTCCTCCTCCTCCTCCTTATCCCTCTCCTCCTCCTCCTCCTCTTCCTCCTCCTCCTTTTCCTCATCTTCCTTCTCTTCCTCCTCCTTCTTCACCTCCTCCATCCTTTCCTGGTATTTACATCATTTATCATCACTTAAGTCGCTAATTGGACCACTTGTTGTTCACCACTAAACATGTTTTCATTTCATCATCATCCTTACATTTATTCTTTTTTTTTCTTTTTATCATTCCCCTTCTTTATTTTTATCTTTTCCTTTTTTTTTCTTATTATTCTTTATTTTATTTTATTCTTATTCTTATTATTATTAGTAGTATTGTTATTCTTGTTCTTTTTCTTATTCTAATTACTCTTAATCCTATTCTTATTATTTTTATTACCAGTTAATAATATTTTTTCCATTATTTACATACATATTGAGATTATTTAGGGGAGGCAGTGGTTAAGTGGTTAGCGTGCCGGCATCGCCTCCAGGAGGACGTGGGTTCGCGTAATGCTCGCCGCCACAAGCTGTGATATTTCAGTCACCGCCGAGTAGCCTAAATCTATCCACACGCTGTCCCGAAGACCACCTATCAACCCGGACTCAAGATTCTCTAAAGAGAGGCTCAAAGATGAGCTCCGGGGGGCAGCATGAGCCAAGCGAGATGGCACCACTATAAACACTTGCCTGCATCACAGCGGACTGAGGCCGACCACCAGACCCCATCAAGAAAAGCCTACCGCCACGATAGACTGAAACGTAAAAAAATAATAATAATAATAGTAATGTTAAAAAATAAATAATAATTATAATCCAACTCCCGCTTCTCTTCACTTCATTCTCTTTTATTGCTTGTGAAATGAGGAAATAGTGGCTGAAGAGGCGGAAGGAGGAGTAGGAGTTGGTGAAGAATTAAAAGTAGTGGCAGTAGTAGAGGAGGAGGGGGAGGGGGAGAAGGAGGAGGAGGAAGAGGACTTTTTTACTCTCCTCTAGGGAAATTTACCTGTTATGATTTATTATTCCCGTGTCCCAGTGTTTTGTGTCACGCTAGGCGACACCCAGTTGGTCCCTTCACCTTCCTCTTCTTTCTTATCTCGCCCATTCTCCTTTCGTCTTTTTTTCTTTATCCCTCATTCACATCACCCCTCATTTCCCGTTATTTTCCACTTTTCTTCGTTACTTTGCCTCCCTTTTACTTTGTTCCCTTGTTTTCTCTTCCCTTCCCTTCTATCTCATTATTTTCCTTTCCCTTTTTCTACCCTTTGGTTCTTCTATGCCTCTGCTTCCCTTCCCTTCTCTCGTAATTCGATTTTACTCCATTTTATTTGTTTTTCCCTTCCGGTCCTCTTTCTTTTCAGTTCCCTGCTATTTCCTTCCTTCCCTTATCTTCCCATCTCTTTGTTTCCCTTTCCCTCCCTGCGTTCTGTTCTCTTCCCTTCCCTTCCCTTCCCTTATTTTCCCTTCCTTCCCGTTTTCTTCCCTTCCTTCCCCTTCCTCTCCCTTCCCTTTCCTTCCCTTCCCTTTCTTTCCTTCTAATCCCTTCTCTACCTTCTAATGCCTTCCCTCCCTTTCATTCTAACCCATTCCCTTCCTTTCCCTTTGCTTCTCTTTCCCTCCCTTCCCTTCCCTGCCCTTCCCTACCCATCCCTTCCCTTCTCTTTGCTTCTCTTCCCCTCCTTTCCCTTCCCTTCCAACCCTTCCCTTTCCCTTCCTTCCCTTCCTTACCCTACCTTACCTTGCCCTCTTTTCTCTTTCTCTTCCTTCTTTCCTCTAGATATTTATTTACCGCCATTTTTTTTATTACTCTCTCAGGGCTCAAATTAATGTCAGGAGCTGCCAAATATCCTCCCCCCCGACCCCCCCCCCCACACCCATGACCTACATTGCAATGTCTTCATTATCATTAATTCGACCTCTTTTCCTTTTCACTTTTATTTTCTGCCTCTTGCCCTGCATCCTCCTTTTCACCTTTTTCTTCTCATTTCTCCCCCTGTTGTAATTTTTCTTCCTCTTCCCTACTCATTACTTTGTCTTCATCAACGTAATCATCATCATCATCATTATTAGCATCATGACCTTACTGTGTACTAAATATTGTCTTTTATATACCTTGATTAATACTTGATGGAGCTTCATTGATGATATTTTCGATTTACACACGAATATGTAGCACCTGAGAGTAGGCAACGTCTCACTTTCTTTTCACGTTGTGTCACTAGAGGCAAAATTTTACGCCTTCGGAGGGGGAGGTCTACTACTACTACTACTACTACTACTACTATTACTACTATTACTACTACTACCACCTCCATTACTCCTATTATTCCATGTAGGTCGTAAGAGAGAGAGAGAGAGAGAGAGAGAGAGAGAGAGAGAGAGAGAGAGAGAGAGAGAGAGAGAGAGAGGTTACTACTCGGGGTTTATGATCGAATTCCACACGGCTGCACCGGGATTCGAACCTCTTCACCTAGACTTTTTACACAAATCTCAACGTTGTGACCCGCCCGATATTAAACATTATATAAAAAAGCATGACACTGAAGAAGCAACAATCCATTCATGTAAGCTTCCATTATTACCAACATCTCACACACACACACACACACACACACACACACACACGCACACACACACACACACATACCTGGGACTTTCGATGTCTGAGGTATTATAAGTGAAACAATTAAGAGCTTGGGGAGACAGGAGGGCGGCGTGGGTAAGAAAATGGAGAGATAAACATGAGACAAGGACAGGGAGAGGAATGTCAGGGAGGAGGAAAGGATGATGAGAGAGAGAAGTAGGAATGTAAAAAAGAAGGAGTCTGGAGAGAAAGAAAAGAGAAGAGAGGAGAGGAATTGGCAGAGAAAAGAATATAAATAAAGAAGAGGCAAGGAAAATAAAAGGATATGGAAGGAACGAAGAATGTAGGATAAGAATGAGAATAATTCGAGGAAAGAAAGACAAGAAAGAAAGGAGAAGAGGAACGAACGAAAGGAGGGCAAATGAGGACGAACAGGAAATATTGCGATGATCAGAAAGGGGGAGAGAGGCAATGGCAATACTTAGGAAGCAATAAGAGGAGCAAGGAGTAAAAGGTAAACGGGAAAACAAGTACGAAACGAGAAAGAATGAGGAGATAGAGGATGGATACCAAAAACGAATAGAGGAGAGAACGGGTAAGAATAAAACAATACCAAAAATGCATAATTAAGTAACAGAGCAAAGAGGGACAGGGAGAGTCTAGAACGTGTGAGGGGAGTATTAAGCAAGGAATGAGGAGAGAAGAAAGAGATAGAGGACTGAGCAAGAAGAAAGGAACAAATTGGAAAGAAAACAAAATAGCATAATACAGGTAGAAGTACAGGTGAGGAGAGGTGGATAGGAATAGAAAATAGCGAGATAAATGATAAAATAACAGAAAAAGAAGGGAAGCGAAACATGAACGAGGAAGTTAAAAGGAACCGGAGAGAAGAACGGGAAGGAGTGTAGACAACTGGTGGTAGAGAAGGAGGGATAGAAAATACCGAGAAGAATGAGAAAAGAGAAATGGGAATAATAGAAACGCAGGAAAACACCAACCATGAAAAAGAGGAAGCATGGAGAAGAATTGACAGGGAATGAAGACAGAATAAGTAAGATGACACAGCTGGGGAAAGAAAAGAAGGAATAGAAAATGTGGAGTTGAATTAGAGCAGAAAGTATCGCAGGGAAACAAGAGAAAAAGAGGAAGCAGGGAGAAGAAGGGGACAGGAAGAGGAGACAAAAAAAATAGAACATTAGGAGGCGAATAAGACCAGTAAGTGTTGCAGGGAAATAGGATCAATATAAAAGAAGGGAGAAGACTAGGCAGTGATTAAAGTCAGAACAGGTAAGATGGCACAGCTGGAGGGAGAGAAGGAAGAGAAAACGGGGAGATGAATGAGAACAGAAAGTTGGGCAAGGAAACAAAAATAAGAAAAGAGAGAGAGAGCAAGGAGTAGGCATGGCAGGGAATGGAGAGAGGTGAAGAAGTAGAAAATTATGAGACGAATAGGAACAATAAATGCCACAGGGAAACACGAAGAAAATAGGTGGCAGGTAAAGAATGGGCCGGGAGTGAAGACAGGTGAAGGAAGACAACACAGGTGGAGGTGTCATTAGAGGCAGACTATGTTGATGGCGCCACTCACCCATCACTCTCTTCCCTCGTTAGCAGGTAATTGCGCCATTAAGCCCAGCGATGTTCAACGTTCATCACCCTCCCGTGAAAACCCAGGGTAAGAGGAGGGGGGGTAATAAGGGGTGGTGGGAGGCTGGGGGGTAACAATGAAGAATCGGAGGGGAGGGAAGGAAAAGTAGAAGCAGAAGGAGGGGGAAGAGGAGGAGGAGGAGGAGGAGGAAAAGGGATGAATGAGTTGGAGGAGGAAAGAAATAAGAGGAAATTTGAGGAAGAGAAGGAGGAGGAGGATCAGGAGGAAGAATAGGAAGAAGGTATTAACAAAATGAGCAAAGGAATGATGGATAGATAGATAGAGATATGGAGAGAGATATAGAGATAGAGAGAAACATTTATAGACAGTAACGAAAACGAAAGGTATGGGAAGGACGATGATTAATAAAGAAGGCTGTTAATTTAAGAGTGATTAGTGTTAGTGGTGGTGAGGGGGTGACGGTGGTAGTGGGGGTGATGGTGTGCTGTGGTGATTGGTATTGCTTACCCTGGTGATGAATCGCGGTGGTGAAAATAATGATGATTTTGATGATGATCATAATGATGGTGATATAAATAACAATAGTATTAATAAATTAATAATAATAATAATAATAATAAGAAGAAGAAGAAGAAGAAGAAGAAGAGTTATCATTATTATTATTATTATTATTATTATTATTATTATTATTATTATTATTATTATAGTAAATCATCAGGATAAACAGGAGAATATTTTGGACGACGGTGAAGGGGAAATGGAGGGCGAAAAAATATGATGATGATAAATACGCTCATGTTCCTTTAAAAATTACATCCATCAATGATTGTGTTCTTGATTCTCTTCATGTTCAGGATCGTACCGCTGTTACTTGTGTAGTGTGTCAGGCAGGGTACTCCCCGTCGTTCATATAAGTGTCCAGGCCAACAGAGTGTGTAGGCAGTGTGTATAACGCGCAGTCAGTGTGGTACGTGAGGCGGTACACTCTCATTGGGGTACTGTTTATACGTGGATACGACGGAAAAAGTGCGTAGGTAGTGTGTTTAGCGTGCAGGCAGCGTAGCGTGTGAGGCAGTGTGCATGGAGTGGTTCATGTTTGTGTTCGGGTGGATATTTTTCAACAATAAAGCTCTTTGTATTAATGAAGCGATGCAACATGTATGGCGGTCTGTGTTGTTGGTCCATATATAATTTCGATGCAAGAGTGATGTGTGTGTCTAGCGAGGGGCTTGGTTTTGCACCGGGTGAACTTTGTTTCAGTGCCACCAATACAGATTTTCTTGTGAGGTCATCGGTGCAGCAACGCTTTATATGTGTTAAGAAAAGTATATGTTAATGTTTTGCAGACGGTTATCTCTATTTGATCATCAATCCATCGATTCATATAAAGATTTGGGTGGAACAACGATGTATGTTTTAGGTGAGGCGTATGATTATGTCTTGTACCCGGTTGGTTCTGATTACGTACCGATGGCTTGCTTCTTGTATAGTTTTTGCTGCAAGGGAAATGGAAAATTAATATCATATCAAGTGGCTGTACACTGACAACAGCATCAGCGGCAACAACAACAATAACAGCAGCAGCAGTGACGGCGTTGTTGTTTATGCATCCGTTCATTAAGCAGCAACACATCCGTCGGTAAATATTCATCGGTCGCTGCCGAGTATGAATAAATTTTGCACCGAATATTTCTGGCAGGCATTTTTAGGTCTTCTGATTTGCGGTGCTCTCCACCGCGTCAGCGTCAAACATTTGTGAAGGCAAAGATAAACAAGTGGACGGACGGACGCGTGTTTACATAAGCTGACTGTCAATAAATGTTTGGCCGAGATTTCGCAACAACGCATTACATTTATTTATTTGTTTGCACAGCACGTGCAGCATTTTCCAGGCCGGGACGCTAAGTGCAGTGCGTCAGTCAGTTGTGTTATGTTTCAGGACGGAGGAAATTGTTTGGAATACGTATTGAAGCAGTAGAATCGCTGCAGTGTACACTGGTTTGCCTTTTAACACTCGACCATGAACTTTTTTTTTTTTTTTTTTTTTTTTTGAAGTCAGGTATTCTAAACAACGCATGATGATTTTACGGAATGGGAGACAGCTCATCACAACCATGTCTCCCAACCATCACCTAAACCACTATCCATCTACCCCATCTCCTACATCACATCGCCTGTGCCCCACCCCCCCACCCCCCCACCACACACACACACACACACACACACACTGGTTACACTACCGATAGCCCTTCAACCCCCTTCTTCTCTCCCCCACCCCACCCCCGTCAGACCAGACCCAGGTGAATAAGATTTCCATTGCTATCGCTGCGGACAGTTTTCCAGTAGTCAATAGTAAATTTCCCCACTGCGCCTCCTTCTCCCCATTCCCTCCGCACCCCCTCTTCCTTTTTCCTTCCTGAGCCTCTTCCAGCCTCTATCTTCCTCTTCCGCCACTCAAATTCCGGGTTCCCGTTTTCTATGCCTCTTAGAAGTACGTTGTGAACATTTATTTGTTTGATGTAAAGTTTGTAAAGTATTATGCCTTTTTTTTCCTCTTTTCTGTAGCCTACCATAAGGTTTTTAGCCATTCTGAGTTTCTTTATTCTTTTTTTTTATTATTCAGAATAAACCCTTTGCCTAAGCTTTATATATATTTTTTTTCATTCATTACTCCATGAAAATATATACACAATACCATTTTTTTTCTTTCTAGACGTCATTGTTTTATATATTCGTTGGAGAGTTGGACTGTATATTCTTTCATTTGTTTACTAAAGGTTAACCAGACAAGTGTGTGTGTGTGTGTGTGTGTGTGTGTGTGTGTGTGTGTGTGTGTGTGTGTGTGTGTGTGTGTGTGTGTGTGTGTGTGTGTGTGTGTTTTGTGTGTGTGTGTAATTCACCACGGCCTGATCACGAGTTGAACTCGCTGTCGCCAGCAGGTACCCTCACGACGTGATCAAGTGCTCATTTTGTCGATCTCTGGGTACTGCCAGGACTTCACACACCACATACCCCATCCCCCTTGTTCAAGGGGGGACAGTAACCACTCCTAGTCAACGGAAAGAATCCAGCCTGAGTGGGGCTCGAGCCGCCGCCTGTCTGGCCGTAAAGCCTTGCAGCGCGGCGCTCTAACCGACTGAGCTGACAGAGCGGTGTGTGTGTGTGTGTGTGTGTGTGTGTGTGTGTGTGTGTGTGTGTGTGTGTGTGTGTGTGTGTAGCTCGCCCGGGAAGGAATGGGTCTGTAACTGCAAGAACAGTCAGAAGTCACAACATCAGATTAAGCGATAGTAAGCGTGAAAATTGGAAAGACTATGCAGGGAAGATTTAGACGTACCCTTCACAGCGCATAGTTTCCACACTAAGGAGTAGGTATGTGCCTGCAGGAAAGGGTGCATGAGCGTCGCTGGGCCACAACAGGCGACGGGTGGCGAAAGAAGCCTTGGTGGCGGAGCAGATATTGGCGCAGAGGGAAGGAAGAGGCTTTGGTATATAAATCCAAAGCAAAACTTTGGAGTCACAGAAAAACACTAGATTAGCATACAAATAACCCCGGGAATATAAATTAGAGGAGCACCAATATATTCCATCCATTTTTTCTGACTTTTTTACTTTAAAATCGAAAGGAGTACTATGAAAGCCTAGGTTAGTGTGATGTACGCTAAACAGAGAGAGAGAGAGAGAGAGAGAGAGAGAGAGAGAGAGAGAGAGAGAGAGAGAGAGAGAGAGAGAGAGAGAGAGAGAGAGAGAGAGAGAGAGAGAGAGAGAGAGAGAGAGAGAGAGAGAGAGAGAGAGAGAGAGAGAGAGAGAGAGAGAGAGAGAGAGGGGGGGGGGGGAGAGAGAGAGAGAGAGAGGGATGAAACAGCCCAGAAGAAGAGGGTGTCAGCGGCAGCCTTGGGGGACAACACGCCGCAATTTCCTTCGTAGCTTCCAATTTCCCCGCACCAAGAGAAGGTCTGGGGCGCATCGAGCGGGATTACCGACGCCGAGGCCCGGGGAAAGAGGAATCAGATGCGGGATTATTGGGTCTCAGTTTATATAATTTGATTCTTTGTTTCCGTGTGCATGGGACTTCAGTGTGTGTGTGTGTGTGTGTGTGTGTGTGTGTGTTTTATGGGGTGGGGGTTGCGTGTGGATATGTGTATGTGCGTGGGTGTGTCCGTGTGTGTGGAAAGGGAAGGGCTGGCCTAGCGGGCGATTTGGTGGGCGGGCGGGCGGACTGGTGGGCGGGTTTAGCGTGTTTTTGTGTGTGTGTGTTTGGGGGGGGGGAATTCAGATATGCGTTATAAGATGAAGATGAGAGAGAGGCAGACATACAAAAAGGCAGACGGACAGGCAAGAGGCGAACAGAGACAGACATACAGACAGACAAGTGGCAGAGAGTAACAGACACTCAGACAGGGGCCCAACAACAAATACAGACACAAAGACAAAGACATACAGACAGACCCATGGTAGCCACAAGGTAGCCAGCTCCAACGCACCTGAACTCACCTTCGCTTTACAATGATGGTCAGTCTTGTGAGCAGGTTTAAACACGTGTTGGAACACATGTTGTTATAGGTGTGTGGGAAGCGTTGTTGTGTGGGTATGTCTGGGTCATGTGCTGTGAGAGGTGCGCAGAGCTGTTGTGAAAGGAATGTTTATGGCAGGTGTTGAGAAAGAAATGTTGCGATGTTCCGAGTGTTGTCTGTATGCTGAATGTTGCGAGAGAGGCGTAAAAGAGTGCGGATGCTGAGAAATATCTAAAAGGGTGTTTTAAAAAGGATGTGAAGAGGCAGGTGTTGTATAAAGCCAGGTGTTGTGAAAGACATGTAAAGGTGTTTAGAAAGGTCAATTGTTAGGGAATGTGTAGTTACAGATGTTGCGTTATCTGTTTTGAAAGGTCAGGTGTTAAAGAATGCGTGAGTACAGGTGTTGTGTAAAGGAAGGTGTCGTAAAAGACGTATAGCCTAGAGGTGTTTTCTAGGGTCAGGTGTTGAGGGATGTGTAAAGGCAGGTGTTGTGATGGGGGTGTAGAGGCGTCTTCTAGGGTCAGGTGTTGAGGTATATGTAAAGGTAGGTGTTGTGATAGACGTGTGGAGCTGTTTTCTAGGGTCAAGTGTTGAGGGATGTGTAAAGGTGTGCACGCGTGTCAGGTGTTGTGAGCTGTAAAGTAAGTGTGTCACGCCGCTCCAGAGTGGTTCATTTAGCAATTTAGTACCCAATTAATCCCGTTATGAGGGAGTGATTGCCGGGAGCCTATTACCGCGTTGAATCAATTATTTAACCCGATTAATGAATGATGCCAGATTTTCGCACACAGGATTCCCTCGAAAATAGTTGTATTATTTATTATATTAGTTTCAAGTAGAGGTCAGCAACATATATGGAAGTGTTTGCTAGAGTGTGAGTATTTTTTCAATAAGTAGTAGTATGTATAGTTCTTAGCTTCTACGTGTAAGTCAATTAGCAACCTGTCTTATTTTCTCATTTTTCGTCATTTTTTTTCAATATACCAAAACATTTTCGTCCTGATAGTTCCCGAGTTACTTTTTTTATTAATTTAAGCCTTCGTCTATTCTTCTTGGTTTTCAGTATTTGATTCCGTATAGAAATAAAATGCTTTGCTGTGTATTTTCCATCTCTTGATATAGAAACGAGATGCAACAAAATAATCGTCCTGAGATCATTGAAATCTGAACGAAATAGACGGATGGGATGAGAGAGAGAGAGAGAGAGAGAGAGAGAGAGAGAGAGTTTTCGAGATAACTCAGAGCGAAAGGAAAGTATAGACAACAGAGGAAATGTAAATATTGAGGCGAGGGTGGAGTTGATAACTGGGCGTGGTAGATTCTGGGTCAGGAGTGTGTGTGGGAGGGGTGGGTCTGGGTGTGGGGGGTGCACGTAAGCGAATGACTGCGTGAGTAAGCAAATAAGGAAGAGATAGAGATAGATTGATATACATAAAGGAAGATAGAGAAGTAGAGAAGCAAGAAGCAGTTTGTGCTAAAAGCCGAGCGAGAGATGATAGCAAAAACACGATAAACAATTATTCAGTACGGAAGAAAAACAAACAGAAGAATGAGCACAAATGAAGAGAAAAGATGACAAATGAAATAAATGAAAAGAGGTAATCAGATTTGAATTAAGGTAAGAGAATAAGAAAACATGTAGAGTAGTAGTAGTAGTAGTAGTTGTAGTAGTAGTAGTAGTAGTAGTAGTAGTAATAATAATAATAATAATAATAATAATAATAATAATAATAATAATAATAATAATAATAATAATAACAATAATAATAATAATAATAATAATAATAATAATAATAATAATAATAATAATAATAATAATAATAATAATAATAACAATGGTAATAAAATAATGATTGCAGTGATAAAATTGTTAATGATAATCAGAGGAGGGAGGAGAGAAGAAACAAATAATCCTTCCCCTCATTCAAAACAAACACGCTTAATTGCTGCTGAGAAAAGGGGGAAGAAAAGACAAAAACACTACAAAGAGAAAGAGATGTAAGAAAGGAAGGAAAAACATTAGAACGATTGAAAATATAAGTAATTTGTGCAATAGTCCATTACTACATCCAACACGCTGCGTGGGGAGGAGAAACGTTTATACAATTATACTTCCCTACGAAGTCTTTCATATAAAAAAACTTGCATCGCCATATCGGCCAAATGCGGAAAACATCTAGTCACGCAGAAGCCAAGCGAAGTGTTGGTAATAATACGAAACATGTCTCCGCGAAGTTGTTAAGTTTGGTCTCTCTAATGGAGTCTGCTGATGATGTTTTTTCGTCTATTACTTCACTGGCCTCTGCTGTGAAGATTTGAAGCACGATGATGAAGGGAATAGGTGAGGGGAACACGGGGGTCACGGGAGGAGACAGCGGCTACACGTCGTTACAATAAGGAGAATAAACAGGGTTGGCAGGCCACTCATGACGGAGAGGGGGATGGTATAATATGAGGGAGGCAAAAGGTGAGGATTTTCAAGGGAGAGGAGTCGGAATGCTATATTTAACAGATAGGGAGAAAACAGATCATAGGGAGGGACAAAATAGGAAAGGAAAGGGGAAACCGATGAACTGTCATGGGTCGGAGAAAATGGAGGTAAGAAAATGCCACGGAGAGGAGGAAAAGGAGAGGAAGGGGTGACATCTGTGAAGGGGTAGGGAAGGGGGGAAATAAAAGGAAGAAGAGGATATGTAGGGGAAGAGGTGGCATGGGTAAAAGGGGGAGAGAGGGGAAGAAAAAGAGAAGGGAGGAGGGGAGAGGGAGCGAAAGTGTGGGTGTTGTGATAGACGTGTAGAGGTGTTTTCTAGGGTGTGATGTTGAGGGACGTGTAAAGGCAGTCATGATGTGGGTGCCAATACCATAGATATATTCAAGAAAAAGTTGGATAAATTCATGGATAGTGAGGATAGGTGGAGTTAGGCTCACAGGGGCTGCTTTGTATAGCCCAACCGGCTTCTTGCAGACTCCTTACGTCCTTATGTTCTTATATATAGGTAAGAGGGGAAAGGAGTGGAAGAAAGAGAAAAGAGAAGAGAGGAAAAAGGGAGTTTGTGTAAAAAAGAAAGTGTGTGGGGGTGGGGGGGGAGATGGGGATATAGCGTAGACGCCGCAGAGCGATGGGAAAGGGGGGGGGGGCATGGTTGATGAAAGAAGGAAGAAGGAGGAAAAAGAAGGGAGGCAAGGAGAAGGGAAGGGGTGGCATGACTGAGAGGAGAAGAGAGGGGAGAAAAGAGAGTGAAGGAGAGGAGAGGGTGTGGAAAGTGTGAAAGGAGAGAGAACAGCATAAAAGAGCTATGCGTGAGTTGTACTGTGATCAGCGTCGCAACACATCACAGCACTGCAACAGGTGGCCACCAGGGGCTGCCCGCAGATACCTTCAAGCTGCGCCTCGCTGATTGGCCGAGGACTGTGTACAATGCCCCCATCATGTCGGAGTGTCCAGCTCGGGAAAGAGTAATAACTATCCGACTGATTACTCCTCGACATGACCGCTGTTGTCCGCCTCAGCGAAACATGCTTTGCCTGTTGCTTCCAACTACAGTTCACGGGGAATCTAGATCATGTTTGATTGAGGGTTGTGTGTGTGTGTGTGTGTACCTTTAGTGTGCTGTTGGTCCCGCATGTTAAAGTCAACGGGGCTGGTTGGTAGCGGGTCTGGGCGTGCCTGGGGAGGGGCGGGGGGTCGAGGCTCAACCGCGGCATCAAGTTTTAGGAGGCGTGGCTTGCAGGTAACAGCGTTGTGTCATTCTCGTGTAACAGGCTCGTGTCTTCTCCGTGTAACAAGCTCGCATTGATATCAGTCAGCGTTCGCCTATGGTAGTAGCGGCCATCGGGTCTGTTGATCCTGGCTGTTAAATTCATTGCAGAGCCATCGCTATGTCTCAAATGAACCACCAGGTGACGTCACGCAGAGTAGTGACCGACACGTGTTTCGAGACTAGTCAAATAAGCAGGGCCGTGTAACTCCCCTCCAAACTCTCTCTCTCTCTCTCTCTCTCTCTCTCTCTCTCTCTCTCTCTCTCTCTCTCTTGATGATGAGTCATGAGAGAAAAAAAGTAAAATTAATGTAACTTTTAAAGTAGTTTACCTGATGCCTCTTTAGTGACTCGTTTCGAACTCTAGAATGAGACTCTCGAGCAAACCCTTGTGGTCGTATCGTTGTGGCTCGCCGAAGTTGCCGGTTAATGGCGGGACAGATTTCATAAACTCGTGTAACCATTGACGCATGCACCTTCATTTTCCTTCACGTGTTCTTAAAAGCTTTAAATGTAGTGAACGAGACCAATAAAATGTAACACTGCCCTTAATCCATGCGTCTCATGTGATATTCATGTAAATAGGAAGTAAATAGAGTACATGGCACCTCTTCGGCCAATCAAGTGCCTTCTTCTGACTTCCGCGTCCTTCCTGCCCGCAGCGGCTGACCGGCGCATAAACACTGTGTTGTTGCTGAGTGATGGACGGGATTTGCGTGTTTTCTCGTGTTTGTGTGTGTGTTCTTTGGCGGCAAGAATTCCACGTGGATGCGACGGTGAGCCAGGCCAGGGTGGAGGCGCCGAGACATGCGGTGAGTGACTGATTGGTGTACTAAACATGCTGGCGTTCGTCAAGGTGGTTGAGTGCACGGCTCCAGGGGTGGCATGTCAGGGCCTACTCTCTCTCTCTCTCTCTCTCTCTCTCTCTCTCTCTCTCTCTCATGGAAGTAGGGAGGTAGGGAAAGGTGATCAGGCTCTTGGAAAGTCACTTCTTAATGGTAGTTGAGTAATACCCAGAGCTGTGATTAGTCAGTCAAATTGATTTCTGGGTGTGTCCTTACCCTTGTACCAAAACGTGTCCGATTAGCAGTGTGAGGGTGTGGAGATGATACATGGCGGCATATTGCTCGATGACGCTGGATGAGGGTTACGAAGGTGGATGGATGCGTGGAGGAGTGTTCAAACTGCTACGAGGATGTGGAGAGGAGAGGCAGAGAGTGGATGATTGAATCTGAATAATGCAGGATGTAAAACAGAAGTTTGTGTTGATTGATGCGTGAGGAAGGGAATCCTATTAGTGTGTTGGCGTGGCTGGGTGTATCATACTGGATTAAGAGCATGGTGGGTACTTGAGGAAGGCAGGCGCTGTGAGCGTATAGTTACCCGTGGCGTGGCGTGTCTGAAAACACAGAATGATGGTGGATAAGGATCTGATAGTGTGTTGCAAGGGGAGGCCGTGGCCAAGAGGTCAGCGTGTGGGCGTGGTGAACCCGTGAACTTAGGTTCGAGTCCCATCGATGCACACTGATGACTGATGACCGCTGATGGACCGAGGATTACTGTGTTCAATGTCCTGTCATATCGGAGTGTTCAGCTCGGGAATGAGTAATGACTATACGACTGATTATTCCTCGACATGACCGCTGTTGTCCGCCACAACGATACGTGATTTGCCTGCTGCTATCTACGACAATTGAAGCATTAAATTTTAAGGGAAATCTGGCTCGTGTTTGTCTAAGGATCGTGTGTGTGTGTGTGTGTGTGTGTGTGTGTGTGTGTGTGTGTGTGTGTGTGTGTGTCATGCTGGTAAGAGATAACAGGGCTGGTTGGTGACGGGTCTGGGCGTGCCTGAGGAGAGGCGGGGGGTCTAGGCTCAGCCGGGGCATCAAGTTTTAAGAGGCGTGGATTATTTTTTTAATGCAAGGGAGGCAGCTCAAGGGCAAAAGCAATAACAAAACAAAGCCAACTAGACGCTGCTCAGAACATAAGCAGAAAGAACGAGAGGCCAGGAGAGGTCTATTTCGGGTGAAGAGATCTTCTGATACTCTCCTCTTGAATGAGTTGTAAGTCGTAGGCAGGAGGAAATACAGGCGAAGGAAGGTTATTCCAGAGTTTACCAGCGGAAGGGATAAAAGAATGAAGATGCTGGTTAACCCTTGCATAAGGGATCTGGATTGAATAGGTAACAGCGCCGTATCGTTCTCGAGTAACAGGCTCTTGTCTTCCTCGTATAACAGGCTTGCGTTCCTGCCAGTCAGCTTTAACCTCTCGTACGAGCGGCCATCAGGCCTGTTGAGTCTGGTTGTTAAACTTGTTGGAGTCATCACTGTGTCTCCAGTGAACCGCGGAGTACCGTCACACAGACGAGTGACCGACACGCGTTTCGAGACTAGTCAACTTAACAGGCCCGAATACCAGTCTCTCTCTCTCTCTCTCTCTCTCTCTCTCTCTCTCTCTCTCTCTCTCTCTCTCTCTCAATGACGACTCACGAGGGAAAAGTAAAATTAATGCAACTTGAAGTTGTATAACTGATGCCTCTTTACAGTGAATGACTCGTTTCGAACGCCTGAATGAGACTCCAGTAAACCTTTGTAGTCGTAGCGTGGCTCGCCGGAGTTGCCAGTTGAGAATGGCGGGACAGATTACATAAACTCGTGTAATCATCGACGCCGCCGCGCATGCACCTTCCTTTTCCTTCACTTGTCCTTGAAAGCTTATTACGAGACTCATAAAATGTAACACTGCTTTATAACCCATGTGTCTCATGATATCCATGCTAACGTGAGGGCCGACGGGTGAGCCAGGCCGGGGTGGAGGCGCCGAGGCGTGGTGAGTAAATGATTGGTGTGCTAAGCGTGTTGGGGTTCATCAGGGTGGCGGCGAGGGGGATCAGACCCGTACCAAGAGTCACGAAGGTTTAGCGACGAAGATCGAAGGGAAGGACGGTGCGTACCTATAGTTACTAGCATTTTTGGAACGAAGGTCTACGGGAGAGACGAAGGGAAGGCACGGTCTACCCCGTGTCTTCCCTCAGACCTTCGAGGAAAAATGTTTATTATCCAAATTTGGCGTGACAAATAGTTGCGGTTCAGTTAAAACAACCTGAGAAAATATTTTCCCTAATTGGAAAGTCATATATTATAGTTGCAGCGAATATGTTTGTCTTGTTTACAACAGCACGCGCCTTCAAAGCACAGAGGTACCAGCCAGGCGGGAACCTTCGTGGCTCACATTCTCCAACGGTCTATGGTTTTTCAAATTCTTTCTCATTTCAGTTAAGACATCTGGCTCTGCAAGTGCAAACAAAAGGTATCTTAATAATTTACTGCATGCAAATAACGATTAATAATGGAAAAAAAAACATGAAATAATAAATAATAACTGTTGAATGCGATGCTAGGCTATTTCGAATATTAGGCTACCCATGTTATTTATACATGCAACATCAAAATTCTTTATGTATAGACACTTGCAGAGTCGTATGCCACTTTATATCCCTTAATGAGATGAAATATGAGTATCTGAAAGGCTATAGATCGTTCGAGTATGATCAAACTATACTGTTTGATATACAAAGTTGTTTCTTCGTGTCCTTGTATGGTATATTATCGATGCAAATCTTCTGTTTGCAGTTCATATACGATGGTTTGAGGATTTTTTGTATACACAAACATTCACATGATCTTCACGCAATCACAAACTCACAATGCGCAGGTGCCACATCTACGTTCACGAGTGGACAGACGGAATGAAACGGACAATATCATGGCTGTAATAGCACCATGGAGGTATTATACCTCCATGAATAGCACTGTGTGTTTGTATGTGTGTGCGTGCATTAGATCTGGTAGGTGAAAAGTAGGCTGCCGTGTGTGTATGTGCATTTACCTTTCCGAGCGACTTGTGGTATGGATTGAAAGCACGGTCTGAGGCCGTGCCTACATTGTCGAAGGGAAGGTACGCGGCTCGACCTTCATGACTCTTGGTAATGGCCTCAGTGCGCGGCTCGAGTGGTAAGTGGTAACAGCAAACGCAGAGGTAATAGTCTCTCGCTCTCTCTCTCTCTCTGGTTTTGGGAGCCTCTTCCTGATGGTAGTTGAGTAATAACCAGGGCTGTACTAAGTCCATGAAATTGATTGCTCTATATGGGTCCATCTTTACCCCTTGTACTAAAACGTATCCGATTATACTGTACGTAGTCAGACTCAGCTATCTAGTCCGGTTGAGCGAGCCCCGCTCTGGAAGTCCCCTAGCCACAGCGAGTCAAAGAATAATAATAAATACACCTTCAAAGTAAGGACAGACGTCAGAGTGGCTGACAACGTGCGTCAATGTGTGGGAGGAAGTGGCACGGTGTCCGCGGGCAGAAGTGATGACACATATTTCAGAACAGTTCAGTCGGCTGGCGAGAACAGGCAACTAACAACTGGGACATGCATCGTATAGCTACATTTCCAACAATAAATAAATATAAAATACATATACGTTTGCACCATTTCGAAAGATTAAATTTTATTTTACGGTTTAATATTGTTTTTATTTCGGATTACATACATATGGAGGGGCACCATTATCCTTTCAGTGCTTAGAGCCTTTACAGGTCTTAATCCGTCTCTGATTACATGCCAATTGTTTTAACATTAAACGAATATTTTCGCTCCCAACAAACTACCGCTACCTTCTTTTCTTTGAAAACAAAAGTTTTCAGTAGGTATTTTTCAAATTTGCTGCTTGTGAATAAAATTAAATGAGAAAGTTCTATAGAGCCTGTGAACGAAAGTTACTGAAAAATGTACCTTCACTTGTTCGCAACTTTACATAATATTTAATACTCAAGTTTTGAATAGTAATTAGTGATATTTTGGGGGTGATGCGGCAGAACTGTGGAGAGGCTCGGGCCACACCCAAAAGAACTTCATAACTTTTTGTCTTGACTATTGGATTGCGAGGGTGTGTAGAAGGGAGACATGGCTGGATGATCCCCTATGATGCTGGATGAAGATTATGAGGGTGTGTGTGCGTGTGCGTGGAGTGAAAAGCTGCAAGGATGTAAAGAGGAGAGTCATAGAGCTGATGGATGAATCTTGATAATGTAGGATGAAGATTATAGGGATGTGTTGATGGGTGCATGAGAGAGGAGAATACTACGAAAGTGTAATGAGTGCGTTAGCGAGGCTCGGGTATACTACTGGATAACGAACACGATGGATTCGTGAGAAAGTCGGAGGTTGCGAGTGTACAGTTAACGTGGCGATGCGTGGCGTGACTGAATAACACAGAATGCTGGTGGGTGAGTTTGATTTTAAGTTGTAAAGGGATGAGGTTGCGTGGGATGATGAGTGACCAAGTGGATGCTGCAAAGGTGTGGAAATGAGTGGATGAATGAGATTAAAAAAAGCTAAATGAGTGTGTCTGCATATGTAGGACAAAATTGTGTGTGTGTGTGTGTGTGTGTGTGTGTGTGTGTGTGTGTGTGTGTGTGTGTGTGTGTGTGTGTGTGTGTGTGTGTGAAGGAAGCAATATGGTATCAGGCTGAATAAAAATAAATACACCTTGTTAAAATAATTAAAAAAAAACTACTTTACTTTTTTTGGAATCCTGAGTCACACAGTTCAAAAAGGTAATCTGGGTGAAGGAGACATCGCCATATTAGGGAAATGAAACGAAACTACATTATGCTTTATAATAGTAAGCTTAATGATACACGATTTACTCGGCTTTTTTCATTATATTCCGTCGGAGAGACCAATGTAATATAGGCTCATTGATAATAGTAAAAAGCTATATGCAATTGAATTTTCCCTTATTTTATAAAAAAAATGGAGTTCATGTAAAGAGTGAACAGAACGAGGATAACGAATCTTTGAAGCATGGCAGTATTTTGTAAATGAGAGAGAGAGAGAGAGAGAGAGAGAGAGAGAGAGAGAGAGAGAGAGAGAGAGAGACTTGCAGAACTAATATCAACATTATCAATCAGGCAAAGTTGGAAATGAGAATCGTGATTACCTGAAACATGTCTTGAGGGTGATGCAGGCAAAGCAGGAGATAGAGAGGAGGAGGAGGAGGAGGAATAAAGTTAGAGTGGAGTTTGAGTTTGGAGTTTAGCTGGATATGTGATACAGGGAATTGAAGGAGAATTTGATTGAAGGGGAAGATAAGCAGTGGGAAGGGGAAAATTAGGAGGAGGAGGAGAACGGTTAATAGAAGTAGGAAGTGGATAAGGAAAGAAAAATAATAGGAATAAAATGTTAAACTCTTCATTGCCCCTCATTTTAGGAATAACAGTTTTCTTCCCTTCAGGGCTAAGCAATAAAAAGAGAAAGGAAATATGAGTGTGTAAAGAGGGATATTCTCTTTCCTTAATATATTATAGATATTTTGTCGTGCTCTTAATCTTTGTTCTTTCCCTTTATTTTCTGGTCTAGCAGCACTCTTTCCTTTAGTTAGTGAAATAGTTAATTAGTTAAAGAGATGGGTAAATAGTTAGTATTTATTTATTTGTTAAGTTAATCATTTTGTTTTATTTATTATTTATCTATTATTGATTATTTTATTTATTTTTATATTGTTTATCTTACTTTATTGCATTTATGTATTTTTTTTAATGTCTACTTTTCTTTCTTTTTTGTTTATATATAATTTCTTTGTGTTTTTTATATTTTTTTAAATCACCCTTTTTTGCTGTTCCTTGGTCTGGGCGAGCCTTTTTCTCCCCACAAGAGACTCGCACATAAGTTTGGTGAAGTCGGCGCGGAAAGAAAAAAAATAGTAAGTCGTAAAGTCGCTCCGGACCTTGTTTGAGTAGCGATCTTGAGCTTTACCGGCAAATTAACCATTATACGCCACGTTTGCTCTCCCCTTCCCCCACCCCCCTTTCTGTACTCCTTTCCCATCCCCTTCCCTCCTCTCCATTCAGTAATGTTGGTTTCTCTTTCTCTTTGCACTTCAACACAATACCGCCTCTTTTTTTTCTCTACTCTTCCCTCTTCTCCTTACTTTATGCTCCTTTCCATTCAAGGATTTTCAGATCTCTCCTCTTCATCCCCGTTTTCTTCTTCCCTTCCCTCTTCCTTATTTCTCTCCTAGTTCTTTATTTGATACGGTTATAAGCGGTTTCTATACGGTTTCTTTTACCTTCCCTCTTCCCTCACTCTCCTTCCTCTAATCCCTGCTCCTCCTCATCTCCTTCAGTATTCCTTAGACATTCAACCCTTTTTCATTAATACCTCCATCTCTCCCCTTCCCCTTCTCTTCGTGCCTATGCAGCTCCCTTTAATATAATGTCATCCCTTGCACCCTTACTGCCGCCCTGATCCCTTGGTTAATATCCCTAGGTTATAAAGCTCTTCATGGTACACAGGTCTGCTGGGAGCCGCTTTTAAGGTGGGAGGAGGGGAGTGAGGTGGGGGGAAGCGGTGGGTTAGTGGTGCGTCTTATTTGCTTGGTGAAAAGTAAGTTAGTGGGTAGGTAAGTGGGTGAAAGGCATAGAGTGTATTTACATTGTTTTTTACGCCTTAGAAGTTTAGCTTTCATGATTCTCTTTCCCTTTACTTTTTTTTTAGGGAGAGAGAAGAGATGGGGCTAGAAGGGAAGGGAAGGGTGTGAGGTGGAGAAGAGGTTGTGGGATGTAGTGGAGTGGATGAGGTGGGTGTCGAGGCTGAAATTCCAGGGTTGAAAAGAATAAATGGAAGGATGGGTGGCTTTTCGAGTGTGTAGGCAGCCAGATACATCGGGAGCTATAATTTCCGTCTTAATTCCTTTATTTTGTGAGGAGGAATGTACATATACTCAACTTTTTTCCTGTTTGTTTTTTCCTTACTGTCTATTCAAGAGTTCTCTATGTGCGTGTTGATGTAACATGGCTCAGTTAATATACCTACGAACTTAGGGAAATAATATTACCTACACACACACACACACACACACACACACACACACACACACACACACACACACGAGAATGAGTGTTCCTCGGGCTGGCGATGTTGTCTGAGTCAATATGGTGTGGTCCGCCTCCTCTCCACAGCTTTTTTTTTTCCTTTCGTGTTCCACCCCCGCCTCTCTCTCTCTCTCTCTCTCTCTCTCTCTCTCTCTCTCTCTCTCTCTCTCTCTCTCTCTCTCTCTCTCTCTCTCTCTCTCTCTCTCTCTCTCTCTCTCTCTCTCTCTCTCTCTCTCTCTCTCTCTCTCTCTCTCTCTCTCTCTCTCTCTCTCTCTCTCTCTCTCTCCACACACATTATCACAGTATTAAGGAATATTACGGTAGGGAATTACCATGGGGGCCTGCTAGTTTTTTCTCCATTCTTTATTTCTCTAAATCTTCCACTTCCTCCTCTTCCTCATAATCATCATCATCATCATCGACACTCTTTTCCTCAAACTACCACTCTTCGACTTCTTCCTCCTTTCCCTTCTCTTCCTCCTTTTCTTCCCTTTCCTCCTCCTCCTCCTCCTCCTCCTCCTCCTCCTCTTAAGGGTGTGGGCCAGAACAACAGGTTACCTTACTACAGCCCTAGGCGTTTCTGCTACCTGCTTCCTCGAAATTCATTCCTTATTTCCTTCATTTCCTTCACCAGTCTTGACGTCTTCTTCCTCTTTCGATTACCGGCCATTTTTTCTTCGTCTTATTTCACTTACCTTTTATTCCTTACTTGTTTGATTTTTTTTATTGAAGTTATTTGTAATTTTTTCAGTGTACATGAGAACTCAATGCTCATCCTCCTTGTTCATTTTTTTTTCATTTTTCTAGTAATGTTTTTTCCTCTTTTATATTCATCTATTCTTCCTCCTCCTTTCCCTCATCCCATTGCCTCTTTACTCCTTCTCCCTTTCCTCTTCTTTCTGCTCTTACCATTTACTTTTCCCCTCCCTCCTCCCCCACTTCCATCCACCTTCCCCTTTCCCTCCTCCCCCATTTTATCCTCGTCTGAGTATTCGTTCTCCATCTTCCTATCTTCCTCCTCCTCCTCGGGCTCCTCACCTTCAGCCTCTCACCTGCCATCCCTCAGCCTTGATGTAAGGCAATTAAGGTCGTTTCCTGGACACGATGCAAAGTAATGTCCCGCGCACTTCATTACTCTGTTTATTTCCTGGCGTTAATTAAGCCATACACCTGTCCGGGCTCACCTGTATCTTCCGTAATAACGAGTTTTGGGTTCGTTTTGTTGACGCTTGGTGGAGTTTGGATTTAGTTTTTATTATTATTTCATCATTTATATTTTTATCTTGCAATTATTTTTTTTATTTTACTTCTTATTTTCTACACTTATAAATATCAGAGGCAGCGGTTTTTTTTTCTTTTTACGTCGCGGCCTATTGCGCCGGTAGGCTTTTTCCCGGTGGGGCCTGATGGTCGGCCCAGCCCGTTCTGGCGCAGGCGAGTGTTTATAGTGGCGCC
Organism: Eriocheir sinensis; assembly: GCF_024679095.1. NCBI lineage: Eukaryota > Metazoa > Arthropoda > Malacostraca > Decapoda > Varunidae > Eriocheir > Eriocheir sinensis. The sequence goes on along the minus strand of NC_066573.1, from coordinate 4,101,178 downwards.
ATCTTGCATTGGCTCATGCCGCCCTCCCGGAGCTCATCTTTAATCCTAGAATCTAGAGTCCGGGTTGATAGGTTGTCTTCTGGACAGCATGTGGGTAGTTTTAAGCCACTCGGCGGCGGCTGAAAAATCCCAGCTTGGTGGCACCGGGCGGGGATTGAACTCGCGTCCTCCTGAACGCAGCGCCGTCACTCTGTCGACTCGGCCACCGCCTCCCCAATCCATTGCTGTTTCTTTTAGGTTAGAGGGTTAGGTTACTATTTTAATTGATAGCTAGGTTGCTATTTGAAGGGGGATCAGGTACTATTTCAGGGGGGCTAGGTTGCTGGTTACTACATGAGGGGCTAATGTAATATTTATGGAAAGATAGATTATTATTTAGGTGAAGTTACATTATTTGGTCGATCTTATTTTGTTAGTGACCAGATCAGCTAGACGACACGAAGGAACCCATTGATTAGCCATTTCTTTCACCGCCAAGGAAGGTTAATTAACTTTTTTTATATATAAATTAGTCCGGTTTCGTATTTTCATATTGGAATTTACCTGAGCTGGGTTTCTGAGCGTACTTTTAGTTCGGCCCAGTTAATCTTTTTCTGATTAAATTACGGAAAAGATTACTCCCAGTATTACTACTACCTCTCCTCAGAGTTCTCATTTTCTTCCTCTTTATCTCTCCTCCTCCTCCCCCATCTATTATGTCCTGTCCTACCACACGTAGATTACTATAAGTCTGTTCACTTAAGTCCGACCCAAGCTGACAACATAAACCTAAGCCTGTTTGCAAGTTGAATGCTGATTGGCTTCTGCTATGGCTTCCAAGTTTTCTTTGACCTCTGTTTGTGTTTATCTCACGCAGCACTTTCTGCTAATCTGCACTGTGCTTACGAACACGCTTAGGTTTATGTTGTCAGCTTGGGTTAGACTTAGTGAACAGATTATAGTTGTAGCGGTAGTAGACAGACACCCTCGCCATAGACCGCCAGGTCTTCTGGTGTCTGTTCTTCCTATGTATTCCTCCCCCTCCTCCTCCTCCTCTTACATCAACATCCACCAATACATCCTCTTTCCCCCGACTTCTTTCCCTCCACTCCGCCTTGCGTGCCTTCCTACATCCGGGTACAGACATGCGAAGTGCACATCGTCGCGTAATAGGGCCGCGCTGCGCGACGAAGATACGTGTGCCAAGGTGTAGAAATGTTGAGTTCGTAACTGAACATCGGCACGTCGCAAACCTTCATGCGTCCCACCTTGCTCAGTCGGCGCCAGTCCGTGTTTGGAGGTTGTAGTGACGATGGCCAGTTTACCAGTTGGTGCTGCCGGTTATATGTACATTATACATTGAGGGAGAGAGAGGACGCAAGATGGGGGCAGTTTATTACACTGTTTTCCTCCGTTTTCAGTCTATCCAAGTGTCATTGTGAGTGCTTTATTTATGTGGCCTGGCTATTGTCAATGTCACACTAAGTTCTCCTGGCGGTACCTTACAAACAGTAGGACATTTTCGTCACTACTCAAGCCACGGCGGTGAGCGAACACTTTACTCAATACACGTCCCGTCCACACACCGTTTAACCTCATCCTGTAACATCCTTCGATGCGACGCGCAAATGCCGACAGTTGACGGAACATGATCGAAACCCGACACGTATTAACCATGTTCGCCTGAATGTTGTGGAATGACGTCATGAAATCCCGCCCACGCTGGCGATTTTGTGGCACGACGGAGTGGCGAGGCGATGTTCTGATCGCGTGTTTGTATCCGGCTCAAGTCTCCTCCTCCTCTTTCTCCTCCTTTTTCTCGTCAACATATGAGACGGCAATAAGTGTTTATGCGTGTGTTTGTGATTTTTTTGTGTGTGCGTGCGTGCGTGTGTGTGTGTGTGTGTGTGTGTGTGTGTGTGTGTGTGTGTGTGTGTGTGTGTGTGAATTATTGAAAGCAGGTAATTGGCTTGAAGTAATTAGTACAACTCATTATATTTCATGCTTCGAGTAAATTTCACTTAATCACCCAAAATTAAATTGTTGGCGACGGCGAGAGAGAGAGATTTACATTTACATAGAAAATCAGACCACACAGACCCCATGGTCCAGACTTGGTGGTCTGTCCTTAAACCTAAGTGATTTTACATTAATCAGAAGACTCCAAAACGTTGCATTTCTACTCTAGTTGATATTAAGTTGAAGGAAGTGACGGTCGAGCTTATTTTTGAAGGAGTCAATCGTGTTACACTGGACCACTGATGATGGGAGCTTATTCCATTCTCGCACTACAACGTTGGTGAAGAAAAATTTGGTGCAGTCTGAATTTACTTGTCTACATCTGAGTTTTACGCCATTGTTCCTCGTGCGCAAAGTGTCATCGATCATAAACAATGTTGATCTGTCTACATTCGTGAAACCATTAAGTATTTTAAAACATTCGATCAGTTTTCCTCGGAGGCGACGTTTCTCAAGAGAGAACATGTTAAGGGTAGAAAGCCTTTCTTCGTAGGATTTGTTGCGCAAGGAAGGGATAATTTTCGTTGCCCGACGCTGAACACCTTCTAATTTAGCAATATCCTTTGCATGGTGGGGAGACCAAAACTGTACCGCATATTCCAAGTGGGTCTGACTAAACTGTTGTAGAGCGGGAGTATTACATCTTTATTCTTAAATAAAAAGTTTCTTTTAATGAAGCCCAACATTCTGTTCGCTTTATTTGCTGCATCGATGCATTGCTGTGAGAATTTGAGGTTTGACGCGATTTTGACCCCCAAGTCCTTGAGAGAGAGAGAGAGAAAAGGGCGTTTAGTGGCATTGATGGTTGTCTCGTAGTAGTTGTTGAAGTAACGATAGTAATGGTTATTCGGGTGGTTGTTTTGGTTCTCCTCCGATACCATACATTACATCCTAGCCATCAATCTCCTTTCCCATACTCCTGTATCTTCCCCCTCATCCTTTTCCTCTTTGCCTTCGCAACCTAGATTGCAAGTAGCGTAAGTTAACAATAGAGTAAAGCAACAGTTAATGTCCGCATGACAGGTGGAGTGAGGTGTGGGTGCAGTAAGGTGACAGGGTACTGGTGCGTGAGTAGTACCGCCGTAAAACGAGGATCAAGCCTCCACCTGTGCCCCTGAAACTACACCTCACCCATCGTGAGTATTAGGGGGGATTCTGGGGCTGCCCTTTGTAGGCCACTCGACCTCTTCCAGTCTCCCTGTATTTCTGTGTTCTTATGTTCTTATGTAATGAAGTCATTTTCCCCCACAGCTTAGGTTACCAGTAGTGTAAGTTAAGGGTAGTAATTTCCTCTTATTTGTTTCCTTACTGTAAAATTTCCATGTCCCTTTCTTCCTTAAAGGTACATGGTGTTCTCTTCTAACTATTTCCTGCCGGCACGTTGCCGGAGGGAGAGGTGGGTGGGGAGGAGCCTTCATCTATTCTGTCCTGTCCTACCACACGTAGATTACTAGTAGTAGCGGTAGTAAACAGACACCCTCGCCATAGACCGATCTGTCTTCTGGTGTCTGTTCTTCCTATGTAGTCCTATGTAGTCCTCCTCCTCCTCCTCCTCGTCTTCCTCCTACTACTACTACTACTAATAATAATAATAATAATAATAATAATAATAATAATAATAATAATAATAGTACTACTACTGCTCATCAGTTTTATTACTTTTCACCTTCCGCACCCTACTATTTTACCCATCAACTCTCCTTTCCTTCTACTCCATCGCATCCTACTGATTTCCCTACCTCTTTTTTCCTTTCCTCCTCCTTCTCCTTCCCCACATCCTCCTCCTTTTCTTTCTCTAATGTCTTCGTCTCACCCACCCTAATTCCTCTTCTACTCATTTCACAAACTTCTCCTCCTCCTCTACCTAGTCCTCCTCTACCTCTGCCTACAGCAGCCATTGAAAAATCTCATTTTATTTGTGATTTAATGGTAAAACTACTGATTTGCAACGAAAACGGTTAGCAAGCTCATTCCAAATACACCTAAATCTAATAAAAAAATATTATTCTCTTCATGAATTGTGAGACGGGGAACAATCCGAAAATTTCCCCTACCATTATTACCACTCCTCCCCCGACAACGACGAGCACGCCTACAATGAAAGGAAGCCTGACCTGGAAAAGTTTTCAATGGATAATAGTGAAGAAAACCCCGACAACGATGATAACACCCACACTGAATGGAAGGCTTCCCCGGGAAAGATGTTTGCGGTGGAAGATAACGAACTTGACGAGGCTGTTTACGAGGTTGTGGAAGCCTCTGATATGGATGGCACTGCTGCACACGAGGTGGTCCACGAGCTGAGGGAAGCCTCTGGTGGCACTGCCGCAGAAGAGGAGGCCCCCGAGCTTCACCCCGAGCTGGGGGAAGCCTCTGGTGACACTGCCGCAGAAGAGGAGGCCCCCGAGCTGCACCCCGAGCTGGGGGAAGCCTCCGGTAGCACTGCCGCAGTAGAGGAGGCCCCCGAGCTGCATCCCGAGTTGGGAAAAGCCTCTGGTGGCACTGCCGCTGTAGAGGAGGCCCCCGAGCTGGAGGAAGCCTCTTGTAGCAGGAACAGTGCTACAGACAGGGAGGTATCCGTCAAGGCGAGGTCCCTTCAACAGTGCCCATCTCTGCCGCCACCGCCACAGCTTCCCACGCGTACCGCAGCCTCACCGTGGCTCAGAGATTCATCGCCCGCCTCACAGGCCCCAGTGACCGCCAGCTGGAGGACCTACAGCGGAGCCACGGCGTCAGCATCATGCGGGTCAGGCGAACCCTGCACATCAAGGGCCACAGGGACGCCGTCCTGCAGTGCTACCGCCACGTGCACAATGAGATCGCTGAGTGGCGGAGGCGCGAGGCCGCCGAGGCTCAGTAAGCGACCCGCAGACATGCCTGCGACCCGTGACTGCCTCGTCACCACCGTGTTTCATAGCATTTCTTATCATTTCTTATCACTCTTCTCAATCTAGATATTCTGTTGTTGATGTTGCTGTTGTCGTATTTGTTGTTGTTGCTGTTGTAGTTGTTGCAACACCCACCTCCCCAGCAAGATCACAACAGATCACTCGGTTCTGTTGGGTATCCGGTTCCGGGTCTTGGCTCAGGGCGCTGAACGGACCCGGACCCAAGGATGGATACCGATTAGGGAAGAATTTTTGACAGACGCAGGCAACATCAAAAGTTATATCTTATATTTTTTTACGAGTTAATTAAACGCATTAATTTTGGCAGTCGTAACTAAGGATAGAGAGAGAGAGAGAGAGAGAGAGAGAGAGAGAGAGAGAGCGCGCTAGGGAAGTATTTTTAGCACTAACAAGTTCCCCTTTTGGCCTATGATCTATCTATTTATCTATCTATCATTTTTTTCTGTGGCTGTATCTACCTGCATCCAGTATTGTCTGCCTGTCTGTGTCCGTCTCAACTACATCTGTTCTTCCTTGCTGTCCATCCCTTCTTCCATCTATCCATCTATCCCTCCTATTCATCCATTGTCTTTCCCTACATTCACCGTACCATTATCCCGTCTATCAATCTGTCGTTCTCTTTTTCATTTTATGTTGCTTTTTCTTTTATCATATCCGAGTTCATAGCGAGGAACTTTGAGTATAGGACGCCGGGAGTAATGTTGTCCTTGTGTAACTCACTGGTGGGACCCCACCTGGAATACGGGGAATAGTTCTCGTCCCCAAATTACAAGTAGGGCATCGAAATGCTCAAGAGAGTACAGGGACGAGCTACAAAAATTATGCCATCATTGAGGACTCAACCTAACGAAGAACGACTCAAGCAACTCAATCTCTTTACGTTGGAATGAATCGATTGCAGGGGGACCTGATCCAGGTCTTCCAACACGTGAACAAGCTCAGTGATGTCGATCATTCTAAGCTCTTCACGCCTCATGCCAACCCGAGGAAAGAAAACAACGGTCAAACAAATAATGCGAAGCGATTTAGTACAGACAACAGCCGGGGTAATTTTTCGAAGAGTCGTCCGCCACTGGAACAGCCTTCCTGCAGAAGTAGTTAGTGCGGAAACAATGAATTCCTTTAAAAAACGTAATGACCGTCACTGTGCTGCGTCAAGGGTTAACTGAACACAACCGCGAACGTCCAACAGTGCTTTGATCTTCCCGCAGGTCACTCAAGTGGCTGAGGAACCGATTAAATCACTAAAGCAGGCAGCCTCGTAATGAGCCAATAGGCTTTCTGCTGTCTGCTCCTCCATGTTTCCATGTTTCCTCCTCCTCCTCCTCCTTTCTTTCCCTCTTCCTGGGGTGGGTCGGGGTAGAATCAGCGGTAATTGGTGTTACTGATGTGGCAAAAATAGCATTACCCGCGACCGAGTTGGCTTAACTGGTTTAGGCCGCCTCAGCCTCTCAGGCCTGAGACCCCGCGCGGCACCAAAGACGATAGTGAGACTGTGATGGTGTGGTGGGGGTGATGGTGAGGCTGCGATGATGTGGTGGGGGTGATAGTGAGGGTGGGAAGATGATGATGTTAGTGACGCTTCTTTTGTCCTTTTAGGTGTTTTGAGATAATGGTGATGATAATTATTGATGGTCGTTTTGTTGCTGTTGTTAATGTTATTGATGTTTGTGTTGGTGTTAGCGGTGGTGGAGGTTGTCTTGGTGGTTGTGGTGGTCGTGTTGATGTGGTTTTCATTGTGATGGCTGTGGGGACGATAGTGATTGTGTTTTCAATAGAGGCAGTGGTAAGGTGATACTAACTGTAGTAATTGTAACACTACCAATTGTAGTAATAGAAGTAGGATTGTTGTTGTTGTTGTTGTTGTTGTTGTTGTTGTTGTTGTTGTTAGTAGTAATGTTATTATTATTATTATTATTATTATTATTATTATTATTATTATTATTTTCGAGAATAATAATATTATAATTATTATTCATATTATTATGATTATTATTATTATTATTATTATTATCATTTTCATTATCATTATCATTATCATTATTATTATTATTATTATTATTATTATTATTAGTAGTAGTAGTAGTAGCAGTAGTAGTAATAGTATAAGTAATAGTAGTAGTAGGATGATGATGATGAGGAGGAGGAGGTGTAGCAGTTGGAGAAGTATTAGTAGTAACAGTAGGAGTAGGAGGAGTAGGAGCAGCAGCAGCAGTAGTAGTAGTAGTAGTAGTAGTAGTAGTAGTAGTAATAGTAGTAGCGGTAATGGTAGTAGCAGGAGCAGTAGAAAGCAGTAGTAGCAGGAGCAGTAGAAGCAGTAGTAGCAGTAGCAGTAGTAAGGTCCAGTTGGGTGAGTCGGGTTAGGTTTGGCTTGGGTAGTTTAGCTTAAGATCTTTCTTGTGCTGTCATTCCATGTTCTCAATTTGTAAACTTCGTATATATTTTCTCTGCTCATATCCACACCTTGCATTCCACACCTGTATTCTCTTCCTCACAGGTATGTCCCCGTGGCGAGGGTCGCGGCACACAAGGTATGTAATATTTGCTCGTTTAATTTATTCATCGATTTCTTCTAATAGTGTTTGCAGAGCCTCCGAGGAAGGGCCATCACACTAACCCTTCTCTGCTTGCCATATATTGAAAATTCAGTAATTATTTCCATCAGCATTTCAGCAACAGTTAACATATATTAGGGCCGTTATAGTTGTTAATGGTGATTGGCAGTGAAATAGGGAAAGGGGAACAAGACGCAGGTACGGAAAAGGCTGAGATCATTGCGGAGAGTGGCTTTAGGTCAGGACAAACGCCAGATCAATTAGTGTTATGGTATTGTTGTGCGTGAAAAGTGTATAAGATTAAAGAAAATACACAAGTAAAAAAGGAACAAGCAATAATTATAAGAAAGACTGTCGATCAGTCTAGGATAATTGCTCTAGGTGAGGACAAATACCAGATAAAATATTAAGACAGGTATGTTATAAGGGTCAAAAAGTCTAGGAAAAAACGGATAGGACATAAATAGAAAAAAATAAATAAACAGAAGAGGTACTACCTACAATTAATGTTATGTAGGAATGGTTTGACACCTATGCACAACAAGTGTGATTAGGACAGGGCAAATACTGCTCTATAATTACTTCTTTGTGAGTCTGATGAACGTAGGTGTGCTGAGAAATCCTAGTGTCTTCGTAGCTCTCAGGAAAGGAAAGCAAAGAAGTAGGAAGCTGAAGGGAGGGCTAATCCTGTACGCGTATTGTGCAAGGAGAGGGCGATGACGCAGCAGCGGGTCCGTCGCTTCGTCTCAGTTTCTCGTTGTGTGCAAAAGAAATGCTCGTGGCTGTGGGTGTATAGTCATTTTCATTCGCCTGTGTATAAGTTGTGGATGCAGACGTAATGCATTGGAGGAACAGAAGCGTTGGAAGACTCGCATACTCACTCGTTGGCTGTCACTATCATTCAGTTAGTCACTCGCCCACTGACTGGTTCATTGTCACCTCTCTGGCTTACTCACTCACTTCCACTCGCTCACTCACTCGCTCGCTCGCTCACTCACTCACTCACTCACTCACTGGCTTACTCGCTCGCTCACTCACTCACTCACGCACTCACTCACGCACTCACCTACTCACTCACGCACTCACGCAATCACTGGCTTACTCGCTCACTCACTCACGCACTCACTCACTCACTCACTCACTCACTCACGCACTCACTGGCTTACTCGCTCACTCACTCACTGATTGCTCGCTCACTCACTCACTCACTCACTCACTCACTCATTCACTCTCACTCACTCACTCACTCACTCTCACTGGCTTACTCGCTCGCTCGCTCACTCACTCGCTCACTCACTCGCTCACTCACTGGCTTACTCGTTCGCTCACTCACTCACTCACTCACTGGCTTACTCGCTCACTGACTTGCTCACTCACTCACTCACTCACTCACTCACTTTTTTCCTTCGCACCGTCACTCCATCCCGCGCCTAAGGGAATTATTTACGCATTTCCATATCTGTTCAAGGAGCGGACGGCATCACACTTTTCTTTTTCTCACATAACTATTTTTTTAACATAATTAGGTTTCGCTTCTACGTAATTCCCCTTCGCTTCTTCCTCGCCCAGGTTCAATCAAGTCATTCATGTGGCCATTTATTTTACTGTTTCCTTAACGCTCTGCAATATAATAAAACTTTGAGGGAGTTTTTGTGTGTGTCATGTGTACTATTTTTCTTTTCTAGTGTGTCAGGATTAATTACACTTTCGAGGTATGATTTTCAACGCGTATAAAAGAACATAAGCTGTATTTTTTTTTATCTGGCTTTTTTAATTCATTTTTTATCGTTACCTTTTAGTTTCTCTGTTTGATGGATTTTTTACCGTTCTTTTTCCCTCTCCTTACTTCATCTCTCTTTGGTTTACAATGTTCCTTCCTTTATTTTCTTTATATGATGTAATTCCTTCCAGTTTTTTATTCCATTCTTCTTACTTCGTCTCTTCTTTGGTTGACTACATTCCCTCCTTCGTGCCTGGTTTCCTTCCATCCTCTTTCATTCTTCCGTTCTTTCGTTTTTTCTTCTTTCCTTCATTATATTATTTTTCTTCTGTCCTTTCTTCCTTCTTCCTTATTCTCCCTTCTATTTTTCCTCTTCTCGTCCTTCCTTTCTTTCTTTCCTGTCTTCCCTCCTTGCTTGCTTAATTTGCTTTTCTTTCCTTTCTTTTCTCCTTTTATTTATTTCCATCTTGCCTATGCACTACCTACTCGCCTGCATATTTACTTACCTACCTTCCTTCCTTACTTCCTTGTCTCCCGTTGTTTCTTTTTCCCTTCATGCCTACCTACCTACTTATCTGCCAACCTTCATACCTACCTACCTACTTACACATACATACATACATACATACATTTATACATACATATATATATATATATATATATATATATATATATATATATATATAAATAAATATATATATATATATATATATATATATATATATATATCTACATACATACATACATACATTTATACATACATATATATATATATATACCTATCTACATACCTCTCTATCTACATACATACATAGTTTTACGTACACATAACCACCTACTCTATTAACTTCCTTTCTTACTTTCCACTTTACCAACTCAATTCCAGCACATCCTTATTCCTCTGTACCTTCATCCAATTTATTTATTTTAGAACGTAAACTTCGTTATACACAATTTATCTTCCTGCCCACAATTCGCTCTTAGCTTCACCCCACTCCTGTTTCATCCATTATTTCCACTCTATACAATACACTTGCAATCCTGTCTCAACTCTCACATTCTCCTCCTTTTACTCCACCTCCTTCTCGTCCTCGTCTTCGTCCCCTTCCTCCTCCTCTTCCTCCTCCCGTTAGCCCTACACAACCTTTCGCTCTGATGATTTTTTCTCTTCTCCTCCTCACCCACAAATGTTCCGAACTCTGGTATCTTGCTCACCATCCTTTCCTCTTCTTCCTATATACTTTCTGTTTCCTCTTTTATCCCCTCCTTTTTTTGCAACTCCTTCCTGCCTTACCTTACTCCTTTGTTGACACCCTCCTCCTTACATAGTATTCTCTTTTCTTTCTTTTGTTCATGCTTCTTCTTCTTCTTCTTCTTCTTCTTCTTCTTTATTGTTTTTTTTCTTCTTTTTTTCTTATTCTTTGATGTTCTTTATCCTCCGCTTCCTCCTCCCCCACCCCTTCTCCCAACCATAATGCTTCCCGCCCCTGCTAAGGAGGACGCGTCGCAGCCGAGAGTTATGAGGGAGATTAACACTTTACGACCAGCTCCATAAAGAGGCGGGAAAAAATGACATTCTCAGGTGGAGGTTCCGATTCTGGTTCTGATTCCACCCCTTCCCTTGATCCCCCTCGCCAAGGATGGGTGCTAAGCCTAAAGTTAACTGTCTGTGTAGGTCGTTTGAGAGTGAAGGGCGAAGCAGATGGGTGAGAAGATGGATGGAAATGTTGCCTGGAAAAACAACTTTGAGAGATTGACAAAAAGTGTTGGATCGATATGTATAACCAAGGATATGACGGAAAGACGGTGTGGTAAGAGAAATATATGACCGAGGAAGTAACTGCAGGAAGATCGATAGAAATAGCGCCTAGTACAACAACTTTGATAGATCTAAAAATGTTTGATAGATAGATATTGTGTAAAAGAAAAGAGAACATACGATCGATAAAGTAAAAGAAAAATTGACATAATAAAAAGATTAACCTGAATAATTATTTGAGTATTGAACTTCTTCGAGGGTCACAAGGGACGCAGAAGTGTGACGAAACGGAAAGAAGTAGACCTTAGAATAAAGATAGATAAAAATGTCCAATAGATAAATCAACGAGAGTATGGTGCCAGGAAGACGCCGTGAGGGAAGAAATATATGAGAGAGAGAGAGAGAGAGAGAGAGAGAGAGAGAGAGAGAGAGAGAGAGAATAAGATCTGAGAGACGAGAGGAGAAAGGAGAAGCAGATGGAGAAGGAGAAAGAGGGAGAGGAGAGAGAGAGAGAGAGAGAGAGAGAGAGAGAGAGAGAGAGAGAGAGAGAGAGAGAGAGAGAGAGAAAGAGAGAGGAGAATTTTTTAGTTTGAGAGAATAACGCTTGCCATCTTGGAGAAGAGAGAAAAGGAGAAAGATGGAGAGAAGGGAGAAAGGAGAGGAGAAGAGAGGCAGATACAAGGGTGGGTGACGGAGATTTAGGAAGTGAAAGAAAATTTCGAAAAATGTAGGATGTGAAAAATACATCATCCTCATGGTGATCAAAACACTGATTGAAACGCAAGAAAAATATTGGAAAAAAACAACAACAGACCTCATTGAGAGTTTAAGACGGACTGTTGAATGGCCAGCACAAGTAACGGAGGAGGGTGGAAGAAGAAAAAGGTGAGGCTGTAGTAGAAATAAAATCGGTAGAAGCAATACAGGGTTGGCAAATATAAAGGAAAATAAAATTGAGTGCGAAATAAAACGCATAGGGTTATTAACTGTTAGCAATGATAGTTATAAGGTGATGGTGGCTGCGGGCGGTTGCGGTCGTGGTTCTGGGGAAAGTAGGGATGGGGTGGGGGAGGTGTCTGGTGGATGGGGTAGGAGGGATATGGGGTACAGTGAAAATCAGCTGGAGGAGATGTTTGGGGTGGGGGTGGCGGGAGAGAGAGAGAGAGAGAGATGTAGAAGATTGAAATTGAAGAAGGCAGAATCACGAATAGTAAATAAAGAAATACAAGTGGATGATAAAAATATTGAAGCAGATCAAAGGATGATGGAAAATGTTTAAGATGAGGGGAAAATTAAAGGGGAAAGCAGTGGTTCAGGCTACAATTACTCAACGTCGTTTAGGGGATAGGCAATTATATCGATACACATATATGTAGGTAGATAGGAAAGTGGATAGAGTCTGATCGACAGATAGAGAGAGAGAAGACTGTCGGTAAACCGTTTACATCAACTTTAGCTCACCACACCTTCCACTGTCCTTTCCTCCTTCCCTCCACTTTTCTCCTTTATTCGCCTTTGAAGCTCCCATCTCCCCTTTATTCCAGCTATTCCGGTTTCTGTCCTTCCCGTCCCTCTAAGCCTTTTCATTCCTACCGAATCTCATCTTTCCTGTTTGACATATTTACCCCTTTCTTTTACCCTTGATCCCCTCCTTCAGAACCTTGCCCGTAACCAACTTGAGGCAAATGAGGCACACGCTTCGTGTGGCATCTCTTCCTTTCCTCCTCCTCCTCCTCCTCCTCCTCCTCCTCCTCCTCCTCTTCCTCATCCTCCTCCTCCTTACTTCATCTGTCTCCACCTCCTCTTCTTCTTCTTCCTCCTCCCTCTCCTCCACCCTCCCAAGCGTCAGGACGCGAGCCATGGCCCGCTCACTCAAAGTTAGGTCGACCCCTTCCTTTTCTTCTTCTTCTTCTTCTTCTTCTTCTTCTTCTTCTTCTTCTTCTTCTTCTTCTTCTTCTTTTGCTACCGCCTCCACTGCCCGCCCATCCATCTCCTTCTCATCCCCCCCCCCGTCCTCCTTCTCCTCGTCCTCCCCCCCCTCCTCGTCTTCCCCCCCTCCTCGTCGTCCCCCTCCCACTCCCCCTCCCCCTCCCCCTCTGCCTCCTCCTCCTTCTCCTCCTCCTCCTCCTCTGCTTCTTCTCCTTTTTCGTCTTCTTCTTCTTCTTCTCCTTCATCTTCATCTTTTTTCTTCTTCTTCTTCTTCTTCTTCTTCTTCTTCTTCTTCTTCTTCTTCTTCTTCTTCTTCTTCTTCTCCCTCTATACCTCCTTCATTCTCCTCCTCCACCTCCGCCTCCTCGTCCTCGTCCTCTTCCTTCCCTTCCTCCTCCCCGTATTCTTCTTCACCCTCCTCCTCCTCCTCCTTCTCCTCCTCCTTCTCCTCCCTAGCTTGCAGACGAAGACGCAAGACCATCCTCCCTGCCATCTCCTGTGAAGACGGATCACACTTCCCCGGATCAAGGGCCAGCAATAAGGTTAACATAAAACTGGTGGGTGACAGCATTGTTAGAGAACAATTGACCGAGTTCTGTGGACGAAGTATCAAGTACAGGAGACGCTACTGTATTCCTGGTGCAAAACTACAAGATATAGAAGAAGCGGCAGACTTCGTCTCAGACCGCACGGAACAGGACACACTCTTTGTTTTGCACGCTGGAACGAACAGCGTTCAAACAATGCGCACGGAGGAAATTTTAGCTGACTACCGACGAGTAATCCGCCGCTACAAGGAAAAGTCACGCCACACCATTGTCTCCGGGATTCTTCCGAGAATCAACGCCTTCACAGGCTTCCAGAGAAAGGCGTCAAACATCAACTACAGATTGAAGCACCTCTGTCAGGACGAGGAAGTTTCGTTCACAAGTGTGTGGGATCATTTCTATGATAACCCCGACCTTTTCCGTCCTGACGGTCTTCACCTCAATGCGATTGGTTCAGCACGGCTTGGTAGGTTGCTGAACGAGGAGATACTTTTGTACTCAAAAAACTCCGAGCGCGGGAGAGGCACCAATGTACCGTATGTACCGTAAACAACCGAACAGTAGAGACCGCCCATCACACACCAAGGCCCACAACAGAAAACACACGCAGACACCAGACTACTGTGCCTCGAAGCGTTGAAGTCAAGAGGGACATTTCTGTTCTATACGCCAACGCGCGGAGCTTAATACCCAAACGGGATGAGTTACTTGCCTACGTTGACGTAGAAAGACCGGACGTGAATGCCATCACCGAAACGTGGGCCACCTCTGACCACCTAATGACCGAATTCTCAATTCCGGGATACGAGAGCTTCTACAAAAAACAGACTTCACAAGAAAGGAGGTGGTGTTATATGTTACGTCAAGAACAAATACCCGGCCGTGAAAATATCCAAAGAGGACTCAGAGAAATATGACACTGTATATGTTGAACTGGAGACTAGCAAGCACAACAAAATAACGATTGGAACCGTTTACAGACCTCCAAAGCAACAAGCAGCGGACGACGCAGCGCTGTATAAGGAAATTCACACCATAACACAAAACAAACAGTCAGTCGTTATCGGGGACTTTAATTGTTCCAACATTGACTGGACCACGATGATTGGAGATCGGGAGGGTAACAGATTGCTCGAAATGTTAGAGGACACTTTTTTAACTCAGATTGCTACCCAACCGACAAGGGAAAATAACTTATTAGACAAGTACTCTCGAGTGATTCAGATCTCACACGTGAATGTCAGGTCGGCGAAAAACTAAGTGGTTGCGACCATCACCTAACTCGCCTAAAGATCAGAACAGACCATAAACTCACCGAAAACACGTCCAGGATTCCAGACTACAAAAGAGCCAATTTTAATCTCGCTCGTGAGCTGCTAACCCAGATCGTGCCCGAAATCGTGCCAAATCTATTCTCCGACTAACCAAAAATTCTTTCATTAATAGAAAATGTCAAAACCTTGCTTTCTCTAACTCTTCCCGTGACTTCTGGCATCTAGCCAAAAACATCTCCTCCAACTTCACTTCTTCATCTTTCCCTCCACTCCTCAGTCCTGACGGCAACACTGCCGTCTCATCTATCTCTAAGGCTGAACTCTTCTCTCAAACTTTTTCTAAAAACTCCACTCTGGACGATTCTGGGCATATTCCTCCTACTCATCCCCCCTCTGACTCCTTTATGCCTGTTATAAAGATTCTTCAAAATGATGTTTTCTATGCCCTCTCTGGCCTTAATCCTCAGAAGGCTTATGGACCTGATGGAGTGCCTTCTAATATCCTTAAAAACTGTGCCTCCATGCTGTCACCCTGCCTGGTCAAACTCTTTCGCCTCTGCCTGTCAACATCTACCTTTCCTTCTTGCTGGAAGTATGCCTTCATACAGCCTGTACCTAAGAAGGGTGACCGCTCCAATCCCTCAAACTACCGTCCTATTGCTTTACTTTCTTGTCTATCTAAAGCTTTTGAATCAATCCTTAACCGGAAGATTCAAAAGCACCTTTCAACTTCTGACCTTCTATCTGATCGCCAGTATGGGTTCCGCAAGGGGCGTTCTACTGGTGATCTCCTAGCCTTCTTAACTGACTCTTGGTCATCCTCTCTTAGCCGTTTCGGTGAAACTTTTGCTATTGCGCTGGACATATCAAAAGCTTTTGATAGGGTCTGGCACAAATCTTTGCTTTCTAAACTACCCTCCTACGGTTTCTATCCTTCTCTCTGTACCTTTATCTCCAGTTTCCTTTCTGACCGTTCTATTTCTGCCGTGGTAGACGGTCACTGTTCTTCCCCTAAATCTATTAACAGTGGTGTCCCACAGGGTTCTGTCCTATCTCCCACTCTTTTTCTGTTGTTCATTGATGATCTTCTTTCCAAAACGAACTGTCCTATCCATTCCTACGCCGATGATTCCACTCTGCATTATTCAACTTCTTTTAATAGAAGACCCACCCTTCAGGAACTTAACGACTCAAGGCTGGAGGCTGCAGAACGCTTAGCCTCAGACCTTACTCTTATTTCCGATTGGGGCAAGAAGAACCTGGTGTCCTTCAACGCCTCAAAAACACAGTTTCTCCACCTATCCACTCGACACAATCTTCCAAACAACTATCCCTATTCTTTGACAACACCCAGCTATCACCTTCCTCAACACTAAACATCCTCGGTCTATCCTTAACTCAAAATCTCAACTGGAAACTTCATATCTCATCTCTTACTAAATCAGCTTCCTCGAGGCTGGGCGTTCTGTACCGTCTCCGCCAGTTCTTCTCCCCTGCACAGTTGCTGTCCATATACAGGGGCCTTGTCCGCCCTCGTATGGAGTATGCATCTCATGTGTGGGGGGGCTCCACTCACACAGCTCTTCTGGACAGAGTGGAGGCAAAGGCTCTTCGTCTCATCAGCTCTCCTCCTCATACTGATAGTCTTCTACCTCTTAAATTCCGCCGCAATGTTGCCTCTCTTTCTATCTTCTATCGATATTTCCACGCTGACTGCTCTTCTGAACTTGCTAACTGCATGCCTCCCCCTCCCGGCCCCGCTGCACTCGACTTTCTACTCATGCTCATCCCTATACTGTCCAAACCCCTTATGCAAGAGTTAACCAGCATCTTCACTCTTTCATCCCTCACGCTGGTAAACTCTGGAACAATCTTCCTTCATCTGTATTTCCTCCTGCCTACGACTTGAACTCTTTCAAGAGGAGGGTATCAGGACACCTCTCCTCCCGAAACTGACCTATCTTTCGGCCACCTCTTTGGATTCTTTTTAGGAGCAGCGAGTAGCGGGCTTTTTTTTATTAATGTTTACTTTTTTGTGCCCTTGGCGGAGACGGTACAGAACGCCCAGCCTCGAGGAAGCTGATTTAGTAAGAGATGAGATATGAAGTTTCCAGTTGAGATTTTGAGTTAAGGATAGACCGAGAATGTTTAGTGTTGAAGAAGGTGATAGCTGAGTGTTGTCAAAGAATAGGGGATAGTTGTTTGGAAGATTGTGTCGAGTGGATAGGTGGAGAAACTGTGTTTTTGAGGCGTTGAAGGACACCAGGTTCCTCTTGCCCCAATCGGAAATAATAGTAAGGTCTGAGGCTAAGCGTTCTGTTGCCTCCAGCCCTAAATCGTTAAGTTCCTGTGGAGTGGGTCTTCTATTAAAAGAAGTTGAGTAATGCAGAGTAGAGTCATCGGCGTAAGAATGGATAGGACAGTTCGTTTTGGAAAGATCATCAATGAACAACAGAAAGAGAGTGGGAGATAGGACAGAACCCTGTGGGACACCACTGTTAATAGGTTTAGGGGAAGAACAGTGACCGTCCACCACAACAGAAATAGAACTGTCAGAAAGGAAACTGGAGATAAAGGTACAAAGAGAAGGATAGAAACCGTAGGAGGGTAGTTTGGAAAGCAAAGATTTGTGCCAGACCCTATCAAAAGCTTTTGATATGTCCAGCGCAATAGCAAATGTTTCACCGAAACGGCTAAGAAAAGATGACCAAGAGTCAGTTAGGAAGGCAAGGAGATACCAGTGGAACGTCCCTTGCGGAACCCATACTGGCGATCAGATAGAAGCTTAGAAGTTGAAAGGTGCTTTTGAATCTTCCGGTTAGGGATTGATTCAAAAGCTTTGGATAGACAGGAAAGTAAAGCTATAGGGCGGTAGTTTGAGGGATTGGAATGGTCACCCTTCTTAGGCACAGGCTATACAAAGGCATACTTCCAGCAGGAAGGAAAGGTAGATGTTGATAGGCAGAGACGAAAGAGTTTGACCAGGCAGGGTGTCAGCACGGAAGCACAGTTTTTTTAAGGACAATAGGAGGCACTCCATCAGGTCCATAAGCCCTCTGAGTGTTGAGGCCAGAGAGGGCATATAAAACATCATTTGGAAGAATTTTAATAACAGGCATAAACGAGTCAGAGGGGGGATGAGTAGGAGGAATATGCCCAGAATCGTCCAGGGTGGAGTTCTTACAGAAAGTTTGAGCGAAGAGTTCAGCCTTAGATACAGATGAGACGACAGTGCTGCCGTCAGGGCTAAGGAGAGGAGGGAGAGATGAATAACTGAAATTGGAGGAGATATTTTTGGCTAGATGCCAGAAGTCACGGGAAGAATTAGAAGAAGCAAGATGTTAACATTTTCTATTGATGAAAGAAGTTTTGGTAAGTCGGAGAATAGATTTGGCACGATTCCGGGTTGAAATGTAAAGGTCAAAGTTAGCGGGTATACGAAGGCTCTGGAATCTTTTGTGAGCTGCCTCTCTATCTTTAATAGCACGAGAACAAGCATGATTAAACCAAGGGTTTTTAGCAAGAGGAGTAGAGAAAGTACGTGGAATGTATGCCTCCATTCCAGAGACAATCACCTCTGTGATGCGCAGAGCACACACAGAGGGGTCTCTCTCCTGGAAGCAGTAATCATTCCACGGGAAATCGGAAAAGTACATCCTCAGGTCGTCCCACCGAGCTGAAGCAAAATGCCAGAAGCATCGCCTCTTCGGTGGGTCCAGAGGATGTACAGGAGCGATAGGACAGGCTACAGAAATAAGGTTATGATCGGATAGAAAATAGGTGATAGAAAAGAGGTGAAAATATTATTATCAATGCATCCTATTCATTCTTGTCTTAATAGAGCCTTATCTTGGGTCTCAGACCTTTGTTTATGTGGTGGAAACATCCTCTCTACAACACCCAGTCTACCATACTTTCCCTTGTAAAAAAAAAAAAAAAAAAAATCCTGTCCGCTCTCTCCTCACCGCAGAGTAGACTCCGCAAGACAAATGGTTATTGCCTTTCCGGGTTGACAGGAAAATAATAGTTTCGTTATTCATTTTATTCCGCAACTCTCCTCCTCCTCCTTTATTAATTTCGTGTAACGTTTGCAATATTGTACTTTCTTGCCTTTCCTTTTTCATAATCTTTCTTCCTCCTCCTCCTCCGAACCCGTCAGTGGAGGCTCCGGACGCATGTTGATGAGTTCCATTTCGTTGCTTCTTTATCTCGAGTCTTTCGAAGCGAGATTTAAAGGACGGGAAGAGTGACGGCGAGAGAGAGAGAGAGAGAGAGAGAGACGCTGTACAATTTCGAAGTGAAATCCCACATTGTTAATTTAATTCCACGGGCATCGTTAATTTTCCTTTTCTTTTCTTCGTTTTTCTGAACTCCATTTTTTCACCCTCCACCAGCACGAAATGAAAAATTACCTCCTCCTTCTCCTCCTCCTACCTTTTCTCCTGGACGCCTTTGGTTGGTGCGTTTCAGCGGATTGTTGATATGCAGTGTGTGTGTGTGTGTGTGTGTGTGTGTGTGTGTGTGTGTGTGTGTGTGTGTGTGTGTGTGTGCTCTTTTCTCTACATCCCAATGATCCACACTTTTTGTTTATTTTCCTTTCTCTATTTTGTTTCTTTTTTCCTTCCGTCACTGCATCCTGCTTCCCCTTTCCATGTTGCATTAATTTCTCCTTTCTCCTGATCTTTCTCCTGTTCGGGTCTCTCTCCGCCCCTTCCTCCCCTTCGTATTCACTTCCTTCCCTCCCTTACTCGCCTCGTCTCTCTCGATCCCCTTCCCTCTTCCACCCTAGTTTCAACTCAGTCGCTCATTTCCTCACTTCCTTGAACACCAGCCAGCCCTCCCTTCTCTTTTCCTCCCTCACTGCTTCCCTCCCTCCACTTCCTCTCCTCCTGTTTCCGCATCTATTGCTCCCAGTACTCTGGTTTTCTTCCTCACTCATTTATTTCATGTTGTTTATTATGCTCTTATGTTTCTTTCATGTTGCTCCCTCGTTTTATCATCTGACGTTCATTTTTTATTCCTTCTTTTCTTTACTTTCTCACTCAGTTTATTTTCTACTTTTCTCCTCTGTATACTTTGTTTGCTTTCTTCCTTTCTCATTAATTTATTCTTACTGTACACTTTGTTCCTTTCTTAAGATCTTTTTTTTTTTTTTCGTTATTATTTTCCTCCTCAGGACGTTCTTCCATTGCATCCCTTTTCTTCGTTTCTTCTTTGGTTCCTTTCTTTCCTCATGGCTGTCTTTCTCTCAATTTATTCATATTAGCTATTTTTTTCTTATTCTTTCCATCCATCTTCTGGATATGTCTGCTCCTTTTCTCTCCCTCGTTTCCCGACATATCTTGCTCTTTGTTCTCAATCTGCTCTTGCGACGCGCCACGAATATGATTCCAACCTTAAGGGCTCAACCATACGAGGAACGACTCCAGCGACTCAATCTCTTTACACTGGAGAAGAGACGCCTACGAGGAATATGATTCAAGTCTTCAAATACCTGTAAAAGTTCAATAACGTCGATCACTCTAAGTTCTTTGAACTGCAAACCAACTAAAGAACTAGAATTAACGCTTTGATGCATCACAAACATTAGCAGGAGTTTTTCTAACCGAGTCATCCGACCCTGGAACAATCTTTCCTCAGAAGTAGTAAATGCGAATACCATAAACTCCTTCAAGAAGTCGAATCGACTGTCATTTCATTGCGTCAGGAGTATACTGAATACCGAAGTCCTTTAATCTGCTCTGCGGGCACCAAGTGGCTGTCGAGCAGATTAAATCACCTGGGCAACCTCGTATTGAGCCAATAGGCTTTCTGTTGCCTGCATTTCCATGTTTTCACGTTTCTCTTTCCTCCAGTTCCAACCTTCCCTCTCTAATATATTTTTCATTCCCTTCTAGATCTTTCTCTATTTTTTTTTAAATATTTACGCTTCAACTCGCACCGTAGAAAAAAACCTCAGCACCCATAGAAAAAGGGGAAAAAATATCCCCCTTCCTCTTCCTTTCATCTCCATGAGGAACCATAGGCCCTACATCTGAAGGCCTTAACTTGATTAACCAGAATATTTCCCTCGACATTCTGCCAGGCGAGTGGAAATGGACTAATTAAGATCAGAGTCTCGGCCAAGTAACAGGGAAGCTCGGGTAGAAGGATGCCGGAACTACATGATAATTAGGTTTACCAGAGCTCGGTGGGACGTTGATTTTGTGTGTGTGTGTGTGTGTGTGTGTGTGTGTGTGTGTGTATAATAATAATAATAATAATAATAATAATAATAATAATAATATACGGTTTATTTAGGGATGAGCAGCTCGAGAGCTGAAAATATACATATTATATGTGGAGATCAAGTGAAACAAGACTAAGGTAAGTACTATAGTCGGTCCAAATTATCTTGGCCAATTTGCACCGAGAAGCCCCTCCCCCATTCTGGCTAAGCTCCGCCCCCCTTTCACCTGACTGGCTGTTGATGACATCATGCATTGTATCAAAGAGACGTACCAAATATATATGATTGAGATAATCTTGCTTCTTTCATGATTAAAAAACATTCGAAACTTAATTGAATAACGACACTCTACTTAAACAATCAACAACATCACCTAAGAAACAAAGTACAACCATAATACTGCAAGTTTTCAAGGGAGAACGGGCCCTGCAAAACGAGCACTGAAGGCGATGATAGTAGGCTATCTATAAAGTAATGCACACTTTCCGTCATTATTTCCTACATAGGTCATTCACATAGGCATACCAAATATAATCACATAAAAAATATATTCTATAATTACTGAATACAGGTAGGAATCATTGTATTAAGGAATAAGCTATGTATCTGTGGCTTGGAGCGACGGGTAGGCTACGTATGTACCCTCAGCGCAACAGCCACAGATACATTCTCAATACAATGATTGGCTACTTAATTTGGACCGACTATAGTGTCGTGCACTACTTCCGGCTACACACAGCACATTTTTTTATATTTCTTTATTGAACCTGAAAATGTATGTCAGTTAATCTTTGATGACCATAAAAGGACGAAAAAAATTAACTTTGCAGAAGCAGCAGGAAAACTATTTTGCAAATTACTGATGACATTTTTTTTTTATCAGCAGTCCTTTCAAGCCTTGAATTAGCAATCACGTTTTCAAGGTAACGGGAATGCCTTCTTTTCATGTTCCTAAAAGTGAATATCCCTTTAAACATATTTATTCTTACTCGCCCTACTAATTTCGAACATTACTGGATACACTTCTTGCCAGCTGAGATATGGAGGCCAATAATGAACACAGGAGGGTCTGTCTATATTGAACACAAGATCTATACTCAACTCAAAAAGACCGAAACGCAACGCAAAGAAACTTAAATCCTGAAGCAAAGATTTGTATGCACTAAACATTAAATCGCGTACATGGTCACGGGTGCTGGTTTTCGTTTAGTGCGAGTGACCTGGTTTAGTTACTGTGTTGGGTGGTGTTAATAGTTGTTAGGTGGTGGTGATGATGGGTGATGGTTGTGATGAGTGTTGTAGTGGTGGTAATGATGGTTGTTGAGTGGTGGTATTGGTGTTCGGTAGTGGTGTTGATGGTGTTGAGAAGTGGTGTTGATATTGTTGGGTGGAGGTGTTGATGGTTATTGGGTCATGGTGTTTATGGTGGTGTTAAGGGATGGTGGTGATGGTGCTTGTCGGCGTTGGGCTGTATGTTAATTGATTATGTTCATTACGTTACGTGATAAGTTGCAATGCATAACGTTATGATTGAGTATATATTTGTTTGTTAGTGTGATGTTGACGGGTTTAACTCTCCTGGCGTTGGTGGGTGTTGAGCGGTGTTGATGGCGTGGTGCTGCTCGATGTAGGGAGCCAATGTGTGATCGCTCGCGTGTACCGTTGCCTTCACAGTCCACTTCGTCCAATTATCCAGACAGTAATTGCCTTGAACACAGCCTCATGGCCGCCGCCTCGTCCTTATCTAACCTGCACACACATTAAAGCGAGCCGCCCACTCAACCACTCCCTTTGTTCCGAACTAATGATGATTTTAATCAAGTTTTTGTAGCCCAGTTACACGTAGGATTTGATGCCGTTCATCTTTATTAGTGGTTTGCATCGAGTCAAACATATTATCGTGTATTTCTTTTCTTCCTTCTGTCATCGTTGTCTCATTGCAGCAAATCAGAACCACGGTTCTTATTGTCAACTTTTGTTTTGTTTTTTTATGGTTTGTTTATCCTTGTTACATGCTGTTAGAACCCCATTGATCGTTAATATTTTCTTGTATCGTATGAAACCCCATATAATACGTTTACTTTTTTATTTTTTTTATGAGAGGGGCCTCATATCCTTCTCGTATGGAATCAATATCAGACTTTTTATATTAAACCAACTGTGCCGTGCTTTTTTTGCCAACTTGACCTACCACCTTTTTTAACATTATTTTCATGTTATTGTGTGTTGTCTACCCCCATTTTCCAAGTTGATAAAGATTTTTATGATTTTTTAGCTTGCTGCACGAATATCTTTTTTTCATCAATCTTCACCTCACTGAATCAATATTAACCCCACAGTCCGAAATTCAGCACGACATTTTTTGTTCTTTGAGCCTTCGTGAAAGTTAATTTTATTTGTTCATTTTCATTATCTTGTATTAAATTTAAAACTTTTCGAGATCAAAACTAAAGATACTTGTAACTCAATATTACTTCCTGGCACACGTTGCATCAAATATTTTGGCTTTTTTTATAACCTTCGTCGGTCCCTTTAGAGTTCAAATTCATTTGTGTTTTTATCGCCTCAAATTTGACTCACTTTATGCTCGAAAAGAATGATAATTATAACCTTTTTTTCTCCCTCGCACACACTTTTACATTAATTAATTTACCACCATTATGTCCTATTGTATCAACTCAAACACTCTTCATACTGGACAAACCGGATGACACTTTTTTGTTATTCATTTTTTACTGTTACTCGTTTTTTATCCATTAATATTCTTTCTTCCAGTTATTGCGAATGGAACACTTGTTGCTCGAAATTAATTATGACGTGAGTTGATTTTCCTCCTTTCCTCTAATGCCTTCCTTTTTTTTTCTCGCTGATCTGCACTCATCATCGAATAATTCCACGGCATCCTTTTCGAAACCCCTTTTGCCCTATTCATGTGGAAATTGCTCGTTGTGGATTTTTTTCCATCTATTTATTTCGCTCTTGAGCTGCGTCCTTTGCTGAAAAGGAAACAAAAACAATCCTCAGGTCAGGTGCGGTGAGGCCAGACGGGGAGGCGCGCGACTCATTAGCCTGGCCGCCGCTACCTGTCGGCCACTCGCCGGTAATGATGACGGACCGCAGCGCCGCCTTTGTTCATGCCTCGTTACCTGGCCGCGGTGTGCGCCGCTGTGACGGGGCTAATATCCCCGCCTGTCACTGCCCTCCCTACCTGATGTGTTCTCCCCACCTTATACTCTTCCTGTCAATAGGCCCAGGCAGTTTGTGCTCGTGGCACTGTGTACACGTATGTCAATCTTGGCCCCTGCTTTTCCCTTTGCTGCAGGAAGCAAGGACAAAACTCGCACGCAACTTAATGCAAGAGTTAAAGGAAAGACCTAAAGACGTCATACGCCGTCTTCCTGTCGGAATAGTGTAATTCCACCGAATATGCACTCAGTAAAAGCGATTTGTTGGACACTCATTATAGCCTGTATAAAGGTAACCTGTAGTGGCACTGCGTATGCGTCCTGTATTGATGCTCTTTATTGACACGCAGAATTACCGCAGCATACAGCACCTCCGTATTGGCACACAGATTAGCCACTATGTATAAGCGCTATGCACTGGCACTCTGCACTGACACACTATAGGCACTCCTAATAGGCACGCTGTGTAGGCACTTTGCATAGGCACACTGTATAGCCACTTTGCATAGGCACTCTGTATAGCCACTTTGTATAGGCACTTACGATATCCAACATGTACAGGCATTCCCTATAGGCTTTCCGCCTTTTATTACAGGCTTTCTGTGTAATTACTTTCTATAAATGTTTGACCTCATACATAAGAACAAATATATGATGCATATTGTTTTCTCGACAATATAATTGGGATATTTAATTTAAACTCCGCAACATACATTGGTTACATTGTAGCGGTATACAACATATACTGGATAAATTTACCGTACTATTCCTAATGCGTTTAGCGTATAATGCTCCATCCATCTCGTGTCTTCCGTCTACTAAACATCACAAAGGTTTATGCACAGGCCGCGCGCACACTGAGGGGAATGTATGCGCCAGCCTCGTCACATAAACCTGGAATAACACGGAGAAAGGGCATCATTTTTTACATTCACCGACCCTCCCCTGCCTCCCACCCCCCACTCCTCTCTCTCTCTCTCTCTCTCTCTCTCTCTCTCTCTCTCTCTCTCTCTCTCTCTCTCTCTCTCTCTCTCTCTCTCTCTCTCTCTCTCTCTCTCTCTCTCTCTCTCTCTCTCTCTCTCTCTCTCTCTCTCTCTCTCACTCTCTCTCTCTCTCTCTCTCTCTCTCTCTCTCTCTCTCTCTCTCTCTCTCTCTCACTCTCTCTCTCTCTCTCTCTCTCTCTCTCTCTCTCTCTCTCTCTCTCTCTCTCTCTCTCTCTCTCTCTCTCTCTCTCTCTCTCTCCTCTCCTCTCCTCTCTCTCCCTTTCCCTTCCCTCTCCTTCTCCCTCCTCCCTCCTCCTCCCTCCTCAGTCTCTATGCATGTCCCTCCCTCCCTTTGCCTCTGTCACTCTCCACGTAGAAATGTAGCGTTCCACAATTTTATTTTATCATGGTGGCTCTGTATTAATATTTTCGTTTTGCAGCTCAATTCTACATGTATTTTATTTGATTTTTTTAATATATATTTTCCACTCATTATATGTAGCATTTGGAGAGAGAGAGAGAGAGAGAGAGAGAACAAATGAGTGAAGAAGGAAATTGTTTTACTCGAAAAAGTTATCTTCGAACAGTTTTTTCCCTCGTACTCCTCCCCCTCCTCTCCCTTCTTCTCCCCCTCCTCCCCATTGTTCTCCTTCCCCTCCTTCCCCTTCTCCGCCTCTCCCTTCTGCCCCTTCTCCTCTCCCACTTCCTTCCCTCCCTCCTCCTCCCCCCCTAGTGATGGACCCGGAACACCAATTCCAGTCCCTTTCCTCTGAAATCACTCGTCGCCGCCTAACTGGACTCCTGGAGGTGCCAGTGAAGGACACCTGCCTGCTGCCTCGCTCGCCTGTCCCCGCGTGGCGTAGATGTGTAGGATAGTTAGAGGAGGGGGGAAGGTGGAAAAGCTTGAAGTATTAGGACGAGAAGGGAGAGAATGGGGAAGTTAGAGGAGGATGAGAAGGGGAGAGAGCTATATTCATCATTGTTCAATTCAGTGACTGTCTATGTCTCAGCCAGATATTAGGCACCAAACTCGGGCTACTATTTCAATTATTTCAACAGACAACTTAGAATATAGTAACCATTAGACTTAACATCGGAAAGTACACAGAGCAATCCGGTAGTAAACATGACTTTCTTTTCTGTGTTTTCTTTGCAGGAACTTATTTTTTCTTCTTGTGTTCACCCTCTTGCTCCAGTCTAACGTAAACCCCACACCGTACAACAAAACTACGTCATCGGTATCAGGCGTCTTTATGCTACGCCGCCTTATGGTGGTGAACGCTATAAGAGGGAGGCGGCGTGAGGAGAATCAGTATTTCTTCGTTTCTTTCTTCACCCTCGCAGTCTCTTATACCGTAGACAAAAAATCGTCCTCAGTATCAGGCGTCTTCGTTACTTCGCCATATAATACCGACCGATATAAGAGAGGGGGTGGGAGGGTGGAGAGTCACTATATTTTCGTTTCTTCCTTCCCTCTCGTCCTCCATTATACCTTAAATCTTATACAGTAGAACAAAATAATGCTTTCGGTGTGCGGCGTCTTTATTTTACGTCGCCAGATAATACTGAACGTTATAGGAAGGGTAGGATGTGGAGGGGTGGGGGCGGAATGAGACTAGTCAGTATTTCACGTGGTCATGGGCGCGGCACCGCTCGCCCACACGCCCTGTATCTTAACCCGCCGCTCACCGACGCTGATGTGAAGCGACGCGAGGACAAACAAATGGGCCGTTTGCATATCATCGTTTTGTGTGCCTTCCGCTCTGAACGCTTTTATATGCGAGGCGGAGGAGGAGGAGGAGAGAGAGGAGGAGGAGGACGAGAACGAAAACGAAAACGAGGTGGATGAGTGGTGTTATAAAAGGGGATTGTAATGGACGGATAAAGTGAAGGGCAGAGGGAAAACTGTTGTAGTTCGGAGTGGGTGTTCACTTCGTTTTCTACAGCCTCTTTCTAGGTATTGTTGGCAGGGCACTCTGCCAAGACAAGATGGAAAAAAATAATAGAAAATATGTTCTCCGTGTTTCTTTAAGCGAATGACACAAGGCAGCACTCACTCGGTGACACTAACACAGATATACTGTTACCAACACAATAGCTTTACCAACCTTTTGCCCCGTACTTAATGAGGTCCAATTACTCGTGATTCTTGAAGCATCCAACACAACGAAAGGCATCACACTAAGACAATATAAACTTTTAACAACACACTGCTAGTCCAACGCAGATAATAATGAATTTCTCGCTATTCTTGTATCCTTACGTAAAAAATAGTACGAGGTAAAGTAAAGTAGGTGAAATAATAAGATCACAAACTTAAAGCAAAACCGCAGCACTCGCTGCCAGCCTAGTGCAAACGGTCAAACAAATAATGAGTTCATCTTTACCTGCCTTATCTTGGTGGGCAGGGCGATGGGTTTCTTCTTGTGTCTTCCTGTGTCTTCCTCCCTCCTATCTCCCTCCTCGCTCGCTCGCCTGCCCCCCCGTCTCGATATTTATGTGCGTCGATGCATCATTCGCTTTGTTCAATGTAACGTGTAATGCCTCTTCTGTATTTATCTGGGTCTCCTTTCCTTCTCGAGACGTCGCTTCGCATCCATTTGTTTGTTCCATCCGTTGTGTGATGGAAGTGTGTGTGTTCCTAACGCCTCCTGGCATTCACTCGCATTTCTTTTCTTTTTATGTTCTTCCGCTTCACGCCCCTCAGCTCTTCAGATATCTCCAATAGGTGTTGTCTTTTATGCTGACTTGAGGCTGACTGATCTGCCTTGGGTGCTTCCAGCACCTAGTTTCTCTACTTTCTTTTTCTTATTCTTCAGATTTTTCCAGTCCGTTTATGCTTACTGCCTCGCTTCTTATCAATTTGTACTTCTAAGTTGTTATCAGATCGAGATGTGTGGTAATTACATTATCTTCTATTCTTGGGCTTTACTTTATTATTTTTTTTATATATATTATATTTTTCCCCAACTCCCTCAGTTCTCAGACGTTCAAATAATTATCTTTTCTTTCATTCAAGTTTGTTGATGCCATTTTTCGTATAATAAAGTTGTGTTTTAGGCGCCTGAGGCATTCAAGTGTGTTGCATTATATTCTCACCTTCCTTTATTATAAGCTCTCATTTTGCATTAAGGCTAGATAATTTGTTTCCTATCTACTTTTTCCCCGCTATTCGATCCTGTATGTGTGTACCCTGCAACCCTTATGGATGCAATAGCTCTAACTTACCTATGTTAGCTCTTGTTAATTTCCAAACTGCTATTTTTCCAGATTTCCCTGAATGCTATTTTTTCATGGGAACTTTTTTTTTTTTTCGTCCCAGGGTCTCCGGAATCCACAGCCTTCACTTAACTTCGCTATTATGCTCTCTGTTATTTTCAAAGGCTCTCACTTCGGCAGATTTTCCTGGGATACGTTTCTCATACTAACTACCTGTCGTCGTTTCCATTTGTTTGTTTCATACGCTATGCGATCTCTTAATCTTGTTACCTGTGTCCCCACATTCAATGGTTTTGCCTTCCCTTCCTTTTGTTTCTCCTTTCGAAGCTGCTCAGTTCCTTCAAATATCCCGGAAGCTTGTTGTCATATTGACTATTTTCTTCGTATTTGTTTTTCCTTCCACGCGATCAAGTCTCGTTCCTTTCATCCCGAACCTCTACAGCAGGGGTTCCCAACCTTTTTGTTCCTCTCTACCCCTTGGGCATTTTTATAGGTTCCCGTGTACCCCTATAAAATTTAGGATAAAAAACAATGAAATTGTAATATTTTGATTTTATTTTATAATGAAATCTGTATGTGTTGACTGATGATATAATTTAAATAACAATTTTGCTTACTAAAATGAGTAAATGGAGAAAAAAAAAAACACTGTGCAATTTGAATGCAGACTACAACATCATGTATTGTACAGTAGTGGTTATTTTCTCAGACCCAATGTACCCCCTGAAAAGTGCAAATGAACCACTAGGGGTACAAGTATCCCCAGGTTGGGAACCCCGGGACTGGTGGATAGGGGAAGGATTGGTAATGGGACTGGTGGAGAGGGGAAGGGTTGGTAATGGGACTGGTGGATAGGGGAAGGATTGGTAATGGGACTAGTGAAGAGGGGAAGGGTTGGTAATGGTACTGGTGGTTAGGGGAAGGATTGGTAATGGGACTGGTGGAGAGGGGAAGGATTGATAGTAGGACTGGTGGATAGGGGAAGGGTTGGTAATGGAATTGGTAGATAGGGGAACGATTGGTAATGGGACTGGTGGGGAGAGGAGGGTTGGTAATGGGACTGGTGGATAGGGGAAGGATTGGTAATGGGACTGGTGGATAGGGGAAGGATTGGTAAAGGGACTGGTGAAGAGGGGAAGGGTTGGTAATGGGACTGTTGGATAGCCGAAGGGCTGGTATTGGGACTGGTGGAGAGGGGAAGGGTTGGTAATGGGACTGGTGGATAGGGGAAGAATTGGTAATGGGACTGGTGGAGAGGGGAAGGGTTGGTAATGGGACTGGTGGAGAGGGGAAGGGTTGGTAATGGGACTGGTGGAGAGGGGAAGGGTTGGTAAGAGGACTGGTGGATAGGGGAAGGGTTGGTAAAGGCACTGGTGGAGAGGGGAAGGATTTTTAATGGGACTGGTGGATAGGGGAAGGGTTGGTAATGGGACTGCTGGAAAGGGGAAGATTTGGTAATGGGACTGGTGGATAGGGGAAGGATTGGTAATGGGACTGGTGGAGAGGGGAAGGGTTGGTAATGGAACTGGTGGCGAGGGGAAGGGTTGTTAATGGGACTGGTGGATAGGGGAAAGATTGGTAATGGGACTGGTGGATAAGGGAAGGGTTGGTAATGGGACTGGTGGATAGGGGACGGGTTGGTAATGGGACTGGTGGATAGGGGACGGGTTGGTAATGGGACTGGTGGAAAGGGGAAGGGTTGGTAATGGGACTGGTGGATAGGGGACGGGTTGGTAATGTAACTGGTGGAGAGGGGACGGGTTGGTAATGGACTGGTGGATAGGGGACGGGTTGGTAATGGGACAGGTGGACAGGGGACGGGTTCGTAATGGGACTGGTGGATAGGGGAAGGGTTGGTCATGGGACTGGTGGATAGGGGACGGGTTGGTAATGGGATTGGTGGATAGGGTAATGGATGGTAATGGGACTGGTGGAGAGGGGCACGGTTGGTAATGGGACTGGTGGATAGGGGAAAGGTTGGTAATGGGACTGGTGGATAGGGGAAAGGTTGGTAATGGGACTGGTGGATAGGGGAAAGGTTGGTAATGGGACTGGTGGATAGGGGAAAGGTTGGTAATGGGACTGGTGGATAGGGGAAAGGTTGGTAATGGGACTGGTGGATAGGGGACGGGTTGGTAATGGGATTGGTGGATAGGGGAATGGCTGGTAATGGGACTGGTGGATAGGGGAAGTATTGGTAATGGGACTGGTGGATAGGGGAAAGGTTGGTAATGGGACTGGTGGATAGGGGAAGGATTGGTAATGGGACTGGTGAAGAGGGGAAGGGTTGGTAATGGGACTGGTGGATAGGGGAAGGGTTGGTAATATGACTGGTGGATAGATGAAGGATTGGTAATGGGACTGGTTGAGGGGGGAAGGGTTGGTAATGGCACTGGTGGAGAGGGGAAGGGTTGGTAATGGTACTGGTGGAGAGGGGAAGGGTTGGTAATTGGACTGGTGGATAGGGGATGGGTTGGTAATGGTACTGGTGGAGAGGGGAAGGGTTTGTAATGGGACTGGTGCAGTGTTTCCCAACCTTTTTGTTCCTCTGTACCCCTTGGGCATTTTTATAGGTTCTCGTGTATCCCTATAAAATTTAGGATAAAAAACAATGAAATTGTAATATTTTCATATTATTTTATAATGAAATCTGTATGTGTATACAGATGAAATAATTTAAATAACAATTTTGCTAAATAAAATGGGGAAATTGGTAAAAAAACGCGACATTGTGCAATTTGAATGCAAATTACAACACCATGTATGGTACAGTAGTGGTTATTCTCTCGGACCCAATATACCCCCTGAAAAGTGCATATGTACCACTGTGGGTACATGTACCCCAGGTTGGGAACCCCTGCTCTACAGGCTATACTTAATCTATATTTCGTTACTTGAATTCCTTTCCAAGCCGCTTAGAAGGACTCGAGGTTCTCCCGGAAACCTCTTTTCATGCTACTGCCTAACTTGGAATTCAATGCTTCATCTGAGTATTTTTCTTACGTTTATTGTACTAAAGTTAAAATATCATATAGTATTTTCAATCCCTAAGTTGTTTTCCTTCCTCGTTTTGTGTTGCAGGGTTCGTGGAAAGCAGTCTAATGTTTCTCTCGGGTTGAGCTCTTAGAGGGGCTTGGATCCTCTTTTTCCCTAGATGTCACTTTGACACTGATTCTCTGCTTTCTCCCTTGAGTCTTACATAAGAACATAATAACGTACGGAGTCTGCAATAGGCCAGTTGGCCTGTACAAGGCAGCTCCTGTAATCTTAACCCAACCTTACCTCACTATCCATGACTTTATCCAACCTATTCTTGAATCTATCTATGGTGTTGACACCCACAACATGGCTGCCAAGCCTGTTCCATTCATCCAGCATTCTATTGGTAAACCAATTCTTGCCTATGTCTTTGTTGAATCTAAATTTATCTAACTTAAAACCATTGCTACGTGTCCTACTTGTTTTTTTTACAACCTAAACCCTATTGACATCCCCTTTATTGAAGCCCTTCATCCATTTATAGACTTTGATCATGTCTCCTCGCAACCTTCGCCTTTCTAGAGAGTGTAAATTTAAATCCAGCAGTCTGTCTTTATAAGGCAAGTTTCTCACCCCCTGAATCATCTTTGTCATCCTCCTCTGTACAGATTTTAACATCTTGATATCCATTCTATAGTAGGATGAGCAGAACTGAACTGCTCAATCGAGATGAGGTCTAACTAGTGCTAAGTAAAGTTTGATGATGACTTCAGCGCTCCTATTGCTTACCCTCCTTGAGATGAAACCCAGTACCCTGTTTGCACGATTTTTAGCCTGAATGCATTGAGCCCTAGGACGAAGGTCAGCGCTCACTAAGCCTCCTAAGTTTCTCTGACACCCAGACCTGCTTAGAGGAGTGTCCTTTAAGGAGTAATTGTGTGAGGGGTTATTCCTACTTACACTCAGAATACTACACTTCCCGACATTAAATTCCATCTGCCACTTCCCCGCCCAATCATATAGACTGTCAAGCTCATGCTGGAGAACGCTAGCGTCCCTGTCTGATTGGATTACACTACCGATCTTGGTATCATCTGCGAAGTTACTGACATCACTTCTAATTCCTGTGTTCAAATCATTGATGTAAATAATAAAAAGCAGCGGACCCAGCATCGACCCATGTGATACTCCACTCGTAATATTGCCTCATTCAGATTTTTTTACCATCGATTTACACTCTCTGCTTCCTACCACTAAGCCAAACCCTAATCCAGCTCAAAACTTTCCCATCTACGCCGTGAGCCTGTAATTTTAGTAATAGCCGGTAGTTTTCATCTCTGTCAATCGCCTCGATTACTTTAGTGTAGAAGGACAACAGGTTAGTAAGGCAAGATCTACCTTTCGTGAACCCATGCTGTGAGTCATGAATTAAATTAAGCTTCTCTATAGTATCCCCAATCTATCGAGTCCATCCTGGCGGTGCCCTTTTCGGGGCTTTCCCTTTTGCGGCGATGCCAAGTGTACAAGCAGCAATTATTGTCTTATTGTTAGATTAACGTGAAATGAAACTTCATAATAGTGCACTTATATAAATTTATAATGAGGATGTATAGGGGGCTTTGAATATTGTTCTAGTGGAATGATGACAATGACTTTGTATAAATACCACAAAATGTGGTAGCTGTGTTTTGCAGTGCTGCCGTTTTTTGAGGCTGGGTCATGGGTACATTGACCGCTTTAATCTACAGCAGGTAGAGTCAGTTCTCACACACACACACACACACACACACACACACACACACACACACACACACACACACACACAGAGAGAGAGAGAGAGAGAGAGAGAGAGAGAGAGAGAGAGAGAGAGAGAGAGAGAGAGAGAGAGAGAATACTCTTCATTTGTATGGTTTGAATCATTCTTTGTGTGTGTGTGTGTGTGTGTGTGTGTGTGTGTGTGTGTGTGTGTGTGTGTGTGTGTGTGTGTGTGTGTGTGTGTGTGTGTGTGTGTGTGTGTGTGTGTGTGTGTGTGTGTGTGTGTGTGTGTGTGTGTGTGTGTGTGTGTGTGTGTGTGTGTGTGTGTGTGTGTGTGTGTGTGTGTGTGTGTGTGTGTGTGTGTGTGTGTGTGTGTGTGTGTGTGTGTGTGTGTGTGTGTGTGTGTGTGTGTGTGTGTGTGTGTGTGTGTGTGTGTGTGTGTGTGTGTGTGTGTGTGTGTGTGTGTGTGTGTGTGTGTGTGTGTGTGTGTGTGTGTGTGTGTGTGTGTGTGTGTGTGTGTGTGTGTGTGTGTGGGTAACAAAGGATGCATGTCTGGATAGAGGAGGATGAGGGGAGAGAGAGAGAGAGAGAGAGAGGTGGGGTGGGGTGGGGCCGTAGGGAGAGAGAGGGAAAGGGAGAAAGGACAAAATTTCCCACTTCCGTACTAAGCCTTTAATTGCTGGTAGTAGACTTGGCATCGCCGCAAAAGGGAAAACCCCGTCTCGGGGCACCGCCAGGATGGACTCGATAGTTTGGGGATACTATAGATGGTCCCGAATGCTCCCGGCTATAATTGACTCCAACACCTTGCCTACAACTGATGTTAAGCTAATTGGGCGATACTTTGAAGTGGCTGCCTTGTCTCCCTTTATGAAAATCGGCGTCACATTAGCTGCTTTCCATTGGTTGAGCACATTCCCATAATGTAACGACATCTTTAAGATATCGGTAAGTGGGCCACTAAGGACCTCCTTGCATTCTTTCAGAACCCGTGGGAATATTTCGTCTGGGCCCGGCGATTTGTTTTTCTTCAACCTATCAATCTCATCCTGGACTACCTGCCTAGTGATAATCACATCCCTCAAATTTTCCTGGTCTCTCGGTGGCTGAACAGATAGTAAGACGGTCCCGCGTTCGGGAGGACGCGAGTTCAATCCCCGACCGATGCCACCAAGCTGGGATTTTTCAGCCACCGCCGTGTGGCTTAAAACTACCCACATGCTGTCCAGAAGACCACCTATCAACCCGGACTCTAGATTCTAGGATTAAAGATGAGCTCCGGGAGGGCAGCATGAGCCAATGCAAGATGGCGCCACTATAAACACTCGCCTGCGCCAGAACGGGCTGGGCAGACCATCAGGACCCACCGGGAAGAAGCCTTGGACTGACCATCAGGATCCACCGGGAAGAAGCCTACCGGCGTAATAGGCCAAGACGTAAAAAAAAAAAAAAAAAATCCTTTCATGTGTTTCTTGATGAACTTTGATCTTGGACTTTGACGTGTGGTGGTGGTGGTGGTGGTGGTTGTGCTAATTTTCTTGCTGGTGCTATTGATACTAGCGTAGTGGCGGTGTGTCTGTTGCTTATGATGAAGACAGGGAGGTGTCTGTTGGTGATTATGTTAGTGATGGTGGTGGTGTTGATGCTGCTTTTGATTCGCCTCATATTTGTGGTGATTGTGCTGGTGGTGGAATCGTGGTAGTAATTATGTCAATACTTCACTTTTCCCAGGTGTTGGTGTTGTCGGGGGTGGTGGTGGTGGTGGTGTTGCCCATGGTGGTCGTTGGGTGGTGCTGCTGCTGCTGATGTTGGTGTTGTTCCTGCAGGTGGTACAAGGAGCGAGGCTGAGCGCTGCCCCGTGATGGTGATGGCGGTGTTGTGGTGGTGCAGCAGGTGGTGGTAGTGACTGGCTCTGCTTCTGTAATGTGTGTGTGTGTGTGTGTGTGTGTGTGTGTGTGTGTGTGTGTGTGTGTGTTTTATTATTGTAGTTACTCTTGTTCTTGTATTATTTACGGTAAGGGATCGAAAAAGGCTGAAAGGAAACACTAAACATAAAATAAACTCCAAAACACGTTCCCCCTATTATAATAATGCAAAACAAATGCTAAAGGAATGATTAGCTTTGGTTGAAGATGCGTCATGTTGCTCACCTCTTGAATGGTTACGTCGTCGGAAAGGAAGAGTCAAGATGCAGCAGATTAAGATGCTGTTTATCATGTATTGTTTTCTCCCTTAGTAATGGAGTGTGTACTTTTGCCGCTGTTCATTATAGATTACCGTAATTTGTTTTAAGCATATGATTTGTACTCCCATCTGCCACCAAGATCCGTAGAGGTTAACTAGCAAAAAATGTGTCATATGGTTAGGCGTTTAAAGATTAGACAAAGATCATTTTCTCCTTCTGTTAACTAACTGCATCTTTCTCAACATTGATCATATTTTCCCTACTACAGCTTCTTCCACATCCTCATGTTTCTTTCCCTTATCGCCCTTCAACCCGACAACCAGCGTCTCTTCTTTTATTTCACATTTGCTATTAACCTCCTTTTCTCCACCTTTCATCTCTACCACCATATTGTCGTTTTTTAATAATCCTTCACAACCGTTATTAATCTCTTTCCCCATCCTGAATGACTGCATGTGTCCACCTTCCACCTCCTCCACGTTCATCTCCAGAGTTTCCCCATTTTCTCACCCCCATGCTCTTTTTCCTTTTTCCCCATTTCCGCCATCATTATTTTCTCCTATCCCCTTTTCCATACCCTTCCACTTGACTCCCCCTCTTGGCTTTCTCTCCTCTATAATTCTTCCCAATCTTTATCTCGCCTCCATCCCCTTCCTTCCTTTTACTATTACGCCCAGACCACTCACTCTCTCTCCCCTTCCCTCTCTTTAATTACCCTTTGTCACCATATTTAACCGTTTTTTCCTCCACCTGAACCATTTGCACTGTTCGCTTTATTTCATGTACTTCATATATCACCAGCAGCATTTTTTTCTTCCGCCACTCCGTCTTCATCTTACTCTCCCATCATATTTAACCCCAGCATTACCACCTTCTCGTTTCCACCACCTGCACAACCAACACTAACATTCCCCTTCTATTCTAAGCACCAGACCTACTCCACCTCACCGACCACCACCTCACAAGCCCGGTAGGCTGCTTGTTTATTCAGATTGTAGTGCCTCAAAGCGACGAACTTGTGCGAGTGTTTCAGTGCGTGAAGATTTCAGAGGTGAAGTTCTTACTCTTTGTCTTCGCTGTTGCTTCCCTTTCTTCTCCTTCATCACATTTTTTTACCGTTCAGCTCTATTGTCTTATCTTTCTTCAACGTCCTTCGTGTATAGTGATCTACAGTCTTCTACATTTATTTCTTCTTCCTCCTCCTCCTCCTCCTTCTCCAGCCTCCTGCCAGCAAAGAAAAAGATCGGAGTAATAATTTCGAACGATCTTAAACCGAGTCAACATTGCACAGAAGTAGTAGAATCTGCCAACAAACTGATCGGATTTATTGGTCGTTCATTTGAACACAAATCAGAAAAAGTAATATTGACACTGTACAATTCGTTAGTCGCCCACATCTTGAGTATTGGGTTCAGTTTTGGTCTCCCTATTACAGAAAAGATATAGATTAACTCGAGAGGGTGCAGCGTCGAGCTACTAAAATGATCCCTAGACTGCGAAACAAACCGTATGAAGACAGACTTAAAGAACTTTACTTATTCAGCTTATCAAAGCGCAGGCTAAGAGGTGACCTTATAGAAGTGTTTAAAATTTTCAAGGGATTCGATAACGTTAATGTTCATGATTATTTTAGTCTCTCATTCAAGTGTAACAAGAAACAGTGGTCAGCCTCCTCTCTCCAGATTTCCAGAATAAGGCGGGCCAAATTTCTAACCCGTATTACTCAGCGCTGATTTTTGGTCTGGGTCTTCACGCGCGGCCACATTTCCTGTTCTTGGTAGATTTTGGTACTATTTCCATGCGTCCTCCTCCTCATTTACCTTCACCTGCTTTTTTGGTCGATTTTACACGTGAATCTTCTTTTGAAATCGTCTTTTGGAGTCACCTCCGTCGGTTTTTATGTATAGACGCCTCCTCCGCCCACTCACTCCTGACCGCCCTTCACTCCGTCTTCCATCTCATTCTCATTCATTCAAGCTGGCATGTGAATCTTCTTTGGTACACAGGTTTCTGGAAATACGAAAGTAGAAGCTTTCTTTTAAATCTCCTCTTTCTCCTTCTCCCGCTCCTCCTCCTCCGCCTTCTCATTCGCTGTTTTCTGGGCTTGGCTTTTCTCCTCCTCTTCCTTTAGTGTGCTCAGCATGTGAATTGGGTCATCGCGCCGCGTCGAGGCCTACGCCGGGAATGAACCTGATCCTCGAAGCGAAGAAAATGCATCCGAACAAGGCTTCTTCGGGGGCTGGATTGCCTCTCTTGGCGCTGCCGATAGTGTCTTTGATCCCTTCTTCCGGCACAGTGATGGAGTTTTTTTTTTTTTTTTTTTGGGGGGGGGGTTGGGGGGCACACGTGCGTCTGTGGGTGTGCGGGCGTAAAAGCGTGTGAGTGTGATATACACCAACAAGAGAGAGAGAGAGAGAGAGAGAGAGAGAGAGAGAGAGAGAGAGAGAGAGAGAGAGAGAGAGAGAGAGAGAGAGAGAGAGAGAGAGAGAGAGAGAGAGAGAGAGAGAGAGAGAGATCTTAACCCCTTTGTGGCACGACCTACTAAATGTTTCATCTATCATGCCCTACAGGTAATTAAAATTGGCAGCCGTGCTCACCTGGTGAACTAGGATATATTCGGTTAGTGGAGCGACGCACGCAGCATCCCTTTCACTGTACAGAGTCAAGATGAACACGAGCCATGTTGGAGGTGCAGGGAATGAGTATGCTCTTGTATCGCATGTTCTTAGTATTTTGTCCCTTTAATTTGTAGATCCATTTGGAAGAGGATATACTGTAAAGTTTAAGCCATAACTCTTCGTTGTGGAAAGTAAATTATGGCCTTATATACATTTAGAAAGGGGAGGGGAGACTCATGATTTTCAGACAAATCCTTCCTCCCTGAACCTACAGCTTAGACTCATTTTTGTTTGAGGGTGGTCTGTCGATATTTCAATTTGTAGCCTTTGTCCAAGAATAATTTAGACGGCTTGTATGGTGTGATGTAAAATTTTACGGCAAAACTCTCTGCCCATACACTAAGCTAAAGTATCATATACATTCAAAAAGGATCTTGATATTTGGAGCCATCCATTTCATTATCTTTGTAACTAAAGCCAAAAAATTGAAATGTTAAACGCTGGACTGGGCTATTTGTATGTCAATCGCAAACCTCCGTAAAAACAAGCGAAATCAAAGCATCATATATATTTCTCCTTACACACGCGCGCCCTCCCTACTCGCCCTCCGCCCTGATGGGTTTTGAAGGTGGCGGCGGGGACGAAGGGACCAAAGTGAAGCAGAAGCAGGGGCGGCGAGAGGCTGGCTGGCTAGCTGCCCCGTTTGGCGTGATGACAAGCGGCGAGGGGAAGATGATGGTGGAAGGGCGAGGAGAGTCTGCAAGTTTGTGTCTACTCTTGATGCAAATGTAATACTAGATCGGGGATGTATGCGGATAAATAGAACCAGCCAGACAGACAGACAGACAGCAAGACAGAGAAACAGACACAGACGCAAAGATAGACAAACAGGTAGACTGACTGATAGATTCGTAGATAGTTAGATACATAGATGGATGTAGATAGTTACGTAGGGTGATAGGGAAAAAAATATATTCAGATAGCTAATTTCTCACTTCTAAAAATACAGGCGGTAAATTTCTGCACAATAGTCTAAAAAAGATAAAATCATAACATTAGCACAGTCACGTGATTTCAAATTATCATCGTCTCTGAAGCAGCAGCGAGACAAAAAAAAATCCATTATTTTCCAAAAACATTTTCCGCCCTTATTTTTCCTCCTTTCCGCCTGTGCTCCATCACCTCACCTTCTCCTTCCCTTCGGCAGCTGGCTCGTTAAAGTCTCGCTAGGCTCCTCAAGATTCACCCGCTCACGAAAACAGGACTAAATTTCATTGGCGGAAGCAGAAACAGAAGCCGCCGCAGAGGACGCCCCGAAAGGCAGATGGCAAGTATTGCTCGCTTCCCCCTGACAAACACGCGTTACCCGGCTCAGGCATCTCGTTGGCAGGGCCGTGGAATCCTTGATTTCGGGTAAAGGCGGTGATAGCGTTGCCTTGCCAGGGAACCTCAGGATATTGGTGAGAGTGTGCTGCCGCCTTGCTCTGTCCGTTCACCTGTGGCAGGGCGGAGCGTGCCTGTCACTACCGCCTGACCTTGTGCCGCGGCCTGATGAACAAAGGAAGGGTGTGCCGTCCGCTTATCGACGAACAAGTCAGACGCGCCGCCAAAAAATAAATGAGAGGCGTCGCAGCATCGGCCCTTTCACCATTGGGAGCCCGGATAGCGGGATGTTCCTGCCACCGCCGCCTGACCCAGCAGAGAGCGCCTCCCGAACAAAGAAAGGCCGATTCGTCCGCTTATTGACGCCCACGCCCGCCAGAGGAGAGAGAAATGCGTCGCAGCAATTCGGACGTTCATTTCTGAGAGGCCGGAGGGAGACGTTCCCTCCTGACCAAGTGTCGGGCCCCTGATGAATAAAGGGAGGACGCACCGCCCCCTCACCCTCGCCTCCTTCCTCCGCGGCCTCCAAAGGAGCAAATGAAAGGCGCTGCAGCACCTCAGGAAAGTAATGAGCCATTCCGGTGGCGTGGGCAGAGACTTCCCGCCACTCCTGTGAGAGGCCAGGCGGGCGACATCACGGTAACGAGACGCGAGAGGTTAGTGAGGTTAATGGCACTGCCGCCGGGCAGCAAGGCACTCACCGGGTTATGGCGCGTTACGACAATGTAAAACACGCCGGGCCACTGTCATCTGGCCCCGGTGAATCCGTTTACGGCGAAAAGCAGACATATCATTACCGCGGATGATGGCAAATTGTGGCCGCGTGGCTTGTGGACGGCACGGCACCATGGCAAAGACAAACACAATCACAAACACCCCAGGGAGTAAATATTGCTGTAGAAAAAAAATGTTAAAATGAGACTCTTGTATGGCGCGAGGTCACAGGCACCTTAGGGAGTAAATATCATTGTAGAAAATAGGAATTTGTAATAATGATACCTAGATGGTGCGAGGTCACATCACACACAAATATCGTAAAATAATCGCTTATGATTTATAATACCTCGGGACAAATTACCGTCATAGTAGATCACAAACGCCGTAACACCGAAAAAATGCAAATCCCCCCCTCAAAGTGAAATAAGCGCCATTAAGTACAACGCTCAAACTCCAGCAGTCGCCCAGCTCAGAGTCTAAAGAAGAAACCGGAACTCCCAAAAACTTGGGAATATTATAATTCAAAAAATAAACTTGCGCCTCTACATAACTTTCTTCAAGCAGTCGTCCGGTTCAAACACTCACAAAACAACAATACATTGCAACTCAAAACAAAACAAAATAAAATACAACGAAAAAATATCAAACACACCTTAAAATAATAAAACCTACCTAAAACAGCCCCGCCAGCCGTCCAGTTTTCCTTGAACACTGGAAACGCTAAAGGAGGAAGAGGCAACTGGATCCCATCCGGCTGTCCGCAGGTGATCAAGAAAAAAGAGATTATCTCCCTATAAATTTTCTCCCCCTCCGCCACCTTGTCCGCCACCACCAGTTTTTTGCACGGATGTTCTGGGAGGCAACGCCGGATACCAAACGTTGCTGAGTCGCGAGGAGGAGGAGGAGGAGGAGAAAGAGAAAGAGAAAGAGAAAGAGGAAGAGGAAGTAGGAAAAAAAAGAATAGGCGGACGAGGAGGAGGAGGTAGAACGACTGAAAAAAGATGTGAAGACGGGTATGCGTGAATGGGTGAGAAAAGGCAAGAAGGGGGAAAGGGCGTGTATGTAAGGAGAGAAAGAAACTAAAAGGCGGGTTGTGGATGGCCGAAAATAAACGGAGATCTTGTGTTGACGGGCGAT
This sequence comes from Eriocheir sinensis, assembly GCF_024679095.1. NCBI lineage: Eukaryota > Metazoa > Arthropoda > Malacostraca > Decapoda > Varunidae > Eriocheir > Eriocheir sinensis. Next base: position 4,060,096 of record NC_066573.1, on the reverse strand, counting down.
TAGGAGGGGTAAGGAAGGAAAGAGAAGTGCATGGAGAGTGGAGAAAATACAGTGGGGGGTTGTGGACATGTATTGAAGACCGGGAAGAGAAGGAAAGATAGGAGCATGGAATATGCAGGGGTGGAGGAAGAGAAGGAGAGAAGGATGGCTTGTATTGATGCTGAGGAAGGAGGGTTTTTTTTTTTTACATCAAAGGATGCGGCTCAAGGGCAACAAAAAGAGTACAAAAAGAAAGCCCGCTACTCGCCGCTCCCCACAAAAGTAAAAAGTAAAGAGTAGCCAAAAGAGAGGTCAATTTCGGGTGGAGAGGTGTCTTGATACACTCTTCTTGAAAGAAGTCAAGTCATGGGCAGGAGGAAATACAGACGAAGGAAGACGGTTTCAGAGTTTACCAGTAAAGGGGATGAACAGATGGAGATGCTGTTTAACTCTTGCATAAGGGGGTTGGACAGTATAGGGATGATCATGAGTAGAACGTCGTGTGAAGCGGGGCCGCGGGAGGGAGGGAGGCATGCAGTTAGCAAGTTCAAAAGAGCAGTCAGCATGAAAATATTGATATAAGATAGAAAGAGAAGCAACATGGCGGCGGAATTTAAGAGGTAGAAGGCTGTCAGTAAGAGGAAGAGAGCTAATGAGACGAAAACCCTTAGACTCCACTCTGTCCAGAAGAGCTGTGTGAGTGGAGCCCCCACACACGTGAGATGCATACTCCATAAGAGGGCTGACTAGGTCCCTATAATTTTTATATGGAAAGCATCTGTGCGGTGGAGAAGAACTGGAGGAGATGATACAGAACGCCCAACCTCGAGGAAGCTGATTTAGTAAGAGAGGATATGTGAAGTTTCCAGTTGAGATTTTGAGCTAAGAGTGTACCGAGGATATTTAGTGTTGAAGAAGGTGACACCTGGGTGTTGTCGAAGAATAGGGGATAGGTGTTTGGAAGATTATGTCGAGTTGATAAGTTTAGGGGAAGAGTAGTTACCGTCTACCACCGCAGAGATAGAACGGCCGGAAAGGAAACTGCAGCTAAAGAAACAGAGAGAGGGATATAATCCGAAAGAGGGCAGTTTAGAAAGCAAAGACTGGTGCCAGACTCTGTCGAAGGCTTTCGATATGTCTAGCACAACAGAGAAAGTTTCACCGAAACGGCTAAGAGATGATGACCAAGAGTCAGTTAAGAGAGCAAGAAGATCGCCAGTAGAACGCCCCTTGCGGAACCCATACTACCGATGAGATAAAATGTCAGAAGTGGATAGGTGCTTTTGAATCTTCCGGTTAAGGATTGATTCAAAAGCTTTAGATAGGCAGGACAGTAAAGGTATAGGGCGGTAGTTTGAGGGATTCGATCGGTCACCCATCATAGACACAGGCTGAATGAAGGCATATTTCCAGCAGGAAGGAAAGGTAGATGTTGACAGGCAGAGGCGAAAGAGTTTGACCAGGCAGGGTGTCAGCACGGAGGCACAGTTTTTAAGTACAATAGGAGGCACTCCATCAGGTCCATAAGCCTTCTGAGAGTTGAGGCCAGAGAGGGCATATAACACATCACAGGCATAAAGGAGTCAGAGGGAGGGATGAGTAGGAGGAATATGCCCAGAATCGTCCAGAGTGGAGTTGTTACATAAAGTTTGAGGGAAGAGTTCAGCCTTAGAGATAGATGAGACGGCGGTGCTGCCGTCAGGGTTAAGGAGAAGAGGGAAAGATGAAGAAGTGAAATTGGAGGAGATATTTTTGGCTAGGTGCCAGAAGTCACGGGAAGAATTAGAGAAAGCAAGGTTTTGACATTTTCTGCTTATGAAAGATGTTTTGGTAAGTCGAAGAATAGATTTGGCACGATTCCGGGCAGAAATGTAAAGTTCATGGTTAGCATTAGTTCGAAGTCTCTGGTACCTTTTGTGAGCTGCCTCTCTATCTTTGACAGCACGGGAACAAGCGTGATTAAACCAAGTCTTTTTAGCGTGAGGAGTCGAGAAAGTACTACGTGGAATGTATGCCTCCATTCCAGAGACAATCACCTCTGTAATGCGCTGGGCACACACAGAGGGGTCTCTATCCTGGAAGCAGTAGTCATTCCACGGGAAATCGGAAAAGTACATACTCTGGTCGTCCCACCGAGCTGAAGCAAAATGCCAGAAGCGTCGCCTCTTCGGTGGGTCCAGAGGATGTACAGGAGCGATTGGACAGGATACAGAAATAAGGTTGTGATCGGAGGAGACCAACGGAGAGAACAGTTTGACAGAGTAAGAGGTAAGGTAAATGGAATAGCAGGAAGAAGTGGAGAGGAAAGTCTGGGATAGAGCGTGGGTGTGAAAGAGCGAAAAGAGGCGTAGGTAATCGGTAAATAAAAAAGCAGCAAGGAAGGAAAGCGTGCACTTGTGGGCGAGACGAGACAAGGTGAGGTAATACAGAGGTGGCAGGGAGGAGGGCAGCAGGATCGGCGAGGATCTGACGGGAAGATGATGTACATACTGTTCTTCGCCGCGACGGGAATTACCGGACGTGGGAGGGAAGCGACTTGCCACACATACTGACCCTGCGGCGCGGCACCACTCATTTCTACTGCCATTTAGTGACAGCCTAGTTAAAAACAAGCGGCTACAACAACAAAAGTTACAGTGGCAGGCGCGAAACAACTGCCAGCGCTTGTGTGTTTGTGTGTGTATTGGTGTGGTTGGTTTATCAGGCCGGGGAAGTCAAGGAAAAGCGAAAACAAGTCAGAAGGAAGGGCGAATGTGGGGATGATAAGCTGAAGACTTGTGGGAGCGACGACTTGGAGGGCGGCGGGCACGAAACGAAGGGAACTCGGAGCGTGATGGACGTGACTCGGCCTTGGAGAGAAAGGAAGAAAGAAAGGAAGGCTGCCGACGAGGAGGAGAAGGAAAAAAAGAGGTCACAGGGATGAAACAAGAGAGAGAGAGAGAGAGAGAGAGAGAGAGAGAGAGAGAGAGAGAGAGAGATATACTAGAAAGTCCGAATTACTGGCCGAGGGGATGCGTCAGGGACGGCCACTGCAATGTGTGGGTCCTGTCGGGTGCAGTGGAGTTCCGTTTCGTTAAAAGAGAACAATAGGATCTCGTTAGAGGATTTGGGGTGAGGAGGAAGATGAGGAGGAGGAGGTGAGGTAGCAATAACGAGGCTGCCTGTCACTTTCAATATTCAGTAAGGAAGACCTGGCAGTCTGCACCTAAAGACTGATATATAAGTCCATTGATAGTCAGATGCTTCACGCTTAAAATTAATACACTGATAGGAAAAGCGAAAAGTTGAATAAATGGTAGAAAAACGAAAAAAAAACATTTTAAGTAAGGCCAAAGTAAAGTCCAGCAAAAAAAATCAAGTGAATCGCAAGAAAAAACAACGCACTTGAACAGGCAGAGGAAAAAAAGTACGAATTTCCTGTATGTTGAGATTGCAAGATTTTTTTTTCTTTACGTTTTCGCCTATGGTGCCGATAGGCTTTTATGATAGGGCCTGATGGTCGGCCCCAGCCCGTTGTGACGCAGGCAAGTGTTTTATAGTGGCGCCATCTTGCATTGGCTCATGCTGCCCCCCGGAATTCATCTTTGATCCTAGAATTTAGAGTCCGGGTTGATAGCTGGTTTTCCGGACAGCATGTGGGTAGTCTTAGGCCACTCGGCGGTGACTGAAAAATCCCAGCTTGTGGCACTGGGCGGGGCGGAAACCCCCATGTCCTGGACGCGGCGACGTCACGCTATCCACTCAACCATCGCTGTTAGGGCGCTGGTAGTAGTAGTAGTAGTAGTAGTAGTATAGTAGTAGTAGGAGAAGGAGAAAAAGAGGGAGGGAAATGTAGCAACAGTAGTAGTGGTAACAGCATTAATAGTGCTAGAAAAATAAGTAGAAAATTAATAAAATCCTTTAGGCTTCATTAGTTACCCTTCATCGGCATTTTGTTTCTTTCCTCGGCTCTGGAACTGCACCTACCATTAAAAAAAGTTAATACTTATAGTTGTAGTAGTAGTAGTAGGTGGTAGTAGTAGGTAATAGTAGATAGCAACATTATTAGTAGTAGTGGTAGTAGAAAACGTAGTAGAAGTGGTAGAAAAGGTACTAATAGTAGTAGTAGTAGTAGTAGTAGTAGTAGTAGTGATATCAGCTTGAGGAAAAAGGAGGATAGAGGCAGGGTTGGGAAGAGGCCGAAGCGTGATTCCTCATCGGACTGGCGGCTGAATTGTTGCCAAAATAGCAGTAACAACATTACCGGTCAAAGTTTGTGTTGGGGCGGCCTCTCGCACCTCAGGGGTCAGCGAGTTGCGGTGTCTTGCGGCCAAAACGTGAGGAGACGAACCCGCCCACACCTCACGACCTCCTCCAACGCTCCTCTTCATCGAGTTCTTCGGTCTCCAGTTACAACCATTTCTTTATCACCGACAAGCTTTCGTGGTTCTCTTCTTAGTGATTTTCTATATTTTTTTCATTCACTACTCTCTTTTTTTCCCTTCTCGTCTTCCTTTAAATGTTTCTCTACTTCCTCTGCCATCTCCTCGTCTTAATTCTATTTTCCTTTGATTCTTTACCTCCAGGTCTTCTGATGTCAGTTCCTCTTATAGTTTCCTCCTCCTCCTCCCCCTCCCCCTTCTCCTCCTCCTTCTCCTCCTCCTCCTTTTCCTCCTCCTCAATATCTTGCTTCCTTACACTCGTTTATTTTTTTTTCTTAGTTATTGTCTATGCTCCATTTTCATTACGTGTGTGTGTGTGTGTGTGTGTGTGTGTGTGTGTGTGTGTGTGTGTGTGTGCGTGCGTCCGTGGTTACGTGTGTGTGTGTATTTTCTGTGTCTGTCCGTGCCTGTATCTCCCTTATTGGAAGGTAAAAGGCTAAATTACAATACCTGGAAAAATACACGGCACAACCAACAAGATCTAGCCACCTTTTAGACCACACCGTTTTCCGGGAAGCAAGTCTAGCGCATAAACTGTCGTGAGTGTACCGCCGTGCGTTTCCTTTCTAAACAACGTTACGCAAGAACAAATTGTATGAAAAAGGCCACCCAATTACATTCGATCCTTTTGGCATTTCTCGTGAGACAAAATTGTGTAATGGAGTATGCATCTCACGTGTAGAGGGGCTCCACTCACACAGCTCTCTTGGACAGAGTGGAATCTCAGGCTCTTCGTCTCATCAGCTCTCCTACTCTTACTGATAGTCTTCTACTTCTTAATTTCCGCCGCCATGTTGCCTCTCTTTTTATCTTCTATCGTTATTTTCAAGCTGACTGCTCTTCTGCACTTTGCTAACTGCATGCCTCCTCCCCTCCCGCGGCCCCGCTGCACGCGACTTTCTACTCATGCTCATCCCTATACTATCCAAATCCCTTACGCACGAGTTAACCAGCATCTCCACTCTTTCATCCTTCATGTTGGTAAACTCTGGAACAATCTTCCTTTTGTATTTCCTCCTGCCTACGACTTGAACTCTTTCAAGAGGATGGTATCAGGACACCTCTCCTCCCGAAATTGACCCCTTTCGGCCACCTCTTTTGATTCTTTTCTAGCAGCAGCGAGTAGCGTGCTTTTTTATTATGGTTTCCTTTTTTTGTGCCCTAGAGCTGTCTCCTTTGTTGTAAAAAAATAAAAAATCTATATCTCTTTTTACCTCCTCTCCTCTTTCTCTCTCCTCTTAGTTACCTATCTTTCTCTAATTTCCTTCTCATTTTTATTTCTTCTTTCCACCATCTCTCTCTCTCTCTCTCTCTCTCTCTCTCTCTCTCTCTCTCTCTCTCTCTCTCTCTCTCTCTCTCTCTCTCTCTCTCTCTCTCTCTCTCTCTCTCTCTCTCTCTCTCTCTCTCTCTCTCTCTCTCTCTCTCTCTCTCTCTCTCTCTCTCTCTCTCTCTCTCTCTCTCTGTTTTTTTTTTTAGCTACTTCAGTCCTGTCTTTTCCCTTTTGATCTTTTTTTTCTGATATCTTCCTTCCTTTCTACTTCTTTTCTAATTCCTGCTTCATGTCCGTCACACCGTGTACCTTCAACCCTTGCATCCTTGCCTCGCCTCTCACTTGCTCTATATTTTGTCCTCCTCGCCACCCCTTACGCTCACCCTCAGAAGGTGTACTATATCCTTACACGTCGGAGTCAGATTGAGAGAAAGTAAAGGAAAGAGGGTAAGGGAAGGCGGTGTCGTAACTCTTGACGCGGCGTTTCTCAGGTTAGGGTAAGGTAAAGCGCTGGAGGAAGAAAAGTGGAGTAGGAAGAGTGTGGAGGGAGAAGGAAGAGAAGGAAGGTAGATATAAGGAAGGGGGAAGGAGAAAGTTGATAACATGGAGGTAAGGGCGTAGTAGAGAGCATAAGGAAAGAAGAAAGGGAGAGAAAAGAATATGACGGAGAAAAGAGTAACAAGAATAGGGAGTAAACGGGTGAGAAGAGGAAAAAGTAAGAACAAGAAGGAGGGGAAAGAAAGTTAAAGAGGAAGAGAGAGGTAAGAGAATAAAAGAGGAGATGGAGAGACGAAAATAAAGAGATAACGTGAAGGGGTGGTAAGTTGATGAATGGGGAGAAATGGGAAACACGGAAAGGGAGTGAATGGGGATGGAGGGATAATGAGAGCGGAGGAAGAGAAAGGGGCAGCTGCCAGTTTGTTTTTTTCGTAGGAATTAAGGCGTATAAGTATGGAAGAAAGGGAAGGACGAGAAGAAATGTGTAGCCAGATCGGAAGAGAAAGAGGAAAGGGTGGAGAAAAAGGAAGATAGGAAGAGTTACATATATTTCATTGTCTTGGCGGTTCCCAGGTAAGGCGCAGGTGTGCAGGACATGAATCTGGGTGAAGTGAGAAATGAGGATTTTGTGAGAAGGGAAAACGAGAGATGAGGAGGAGGAGGGAAGACCTGGGAAACATAATTCATAGTTTTTAACTCAGATGAAGCGCAGGTGAGGATGGTGAGCGAGCGAGTAAAGTAATGAAAAGTGATTATTTAAAAAGGACAGACGGAGACCTTAAGGCGAAAGATGAGGAGTAGAGGGGAAGAAGTTGGGAACACACTATTTATATTTGATAACACTCAGCCTAGCCGCAGAGGAGAAAGAGACACTGAATAAAGTAATGTAAAAATGATAAAAGCAGGGCAGACGCAGTGACCCGAGGACGAGAGAGGTGAAGATCGAGATGAAAATTTTTGGGAACATGTCACACGGAGTAAGTAGAAATAGGAGCAGGTGTGTCGGTCTGAATTATGGAGAGAGTTATGTAAGCAGGAGAGACGCAGTGACCCACGAACGAGAGAGATGAGGAGCAACAAAAAAGGAGACGGGAATTCTTGGGAAAATAAGTCTACAGAGCAGGTAGAAATGAGGAGCAGGTGAGTTGGTCTGAAGTAAGAAAAGAGAATTATATAAGTGGACAGACGGAGTGACCCAGAGACGAGGGATGAGATGCAGAGGGCGAGGGACAAGAACATGAAGACAGAGGGGCGTGTGGGCGGAGGTCGAGGGGTGAATTAGGGAGGGCTAATGAGTAAAGGTCCCAAGGAAATGATAGAAAAGAAGCAGGTGGAAGGGGAAGTGTCCGTTACAGAAAGGTTAGAATGAATGTTCGCTGCATGGAAACGGGTACGATTAGAGGAGCGCAGGAATGAAGGAGGACAAAGTGCTTCCGATGTGAAGAGATAAGACCAAATGTGTGATCCTAAAGAATAATGTGGTACCCACTAACAGACAGACAGACACAGAGAAAAATAGAGAACGATATACTACCAGACACACATAGATACATACACAGACGGACAGACAGAAGCAAACATTCATATATTCATACATACGTAGGCACACATATTGATGCATTCACAGAGACAGACAGAGTCACAAACAGACGCAGACAGACAGACCAATCTTATATGTAAAATAATAACAAAAGTAAAACAAGAAAAATGTAAGCCTTGAGGAAGGAGAGAGAGAGAGAGAGAGAGAGAGAGAGAGAGAGAGAGAGAGAGAGAGAGAGAGAGAGAGAGAGAGAGAGAGAGAGAGAGAGAGAGAGAGAGAGAGAGAGAGAGAGAGAGAGAGAGAGAGAGAGAGAGAGAGAGAGAGATTGTTTTTAAAGGAGTCAATCGTTTTACACTGGACCACTGACGGTGGGAGCTTATTCCATTCTCGCACTACAACGTTGGTGAAGAAAAATTTGGCGCTGTCTGAATTTACTTGTCTACATTTGAGTTTTATGCCATTGTTCTTCGTTCGCAAAGCGTCATCGATCATAAGCAATTTTGTTCTGTCTACATTCGTGAAACCTTTAAGTATTTTTAAAAATTCGATCAGTTTTCCTCGGAGGCGACGTTTCTCAAGAGAGAACATTGTTAAGGGTGGAAAGCCTTCCGAATCTGGCTGCCCCGATGGGAGATAGGTGTATTCCGTCCCTGTGGAAGAGCTCACTTTGTCCGTAGAAATTGTCCCAGGCATTGAAGAACTCCACGTCAAGCTCTCTGCAAAGAGTCTGTAAGCGGTTGTTTAGGCTGAAGGCCTTACTGAAGAAGTCGCTCTCCGCCCACGTCCGTGGTAGAACTACTGAAATCAAAATGTTAGGGGATTTAGCCTTATACTGCTGGATGAGCCTACGGTACTTGTCCAGGAGTTCCTCAGACCGGGTCGTGGTGACGTCGTTCGTACCTGTGTGAATAACAAACAGTGAATCATTAGTAGCCTGGGGAGAGATCTCCTCAAGAGCAGCAGTTATATCGTCGATCCCAGCACCAGGATAGCAATAGTTCCGTCTTCGACGAGGAACTCTGCCGCAGAATTCAACGACCTGCTGGCAAATCATGGAGTCACCCACCAGGAAGGTGCTCTCCTGCTCGTCCTCCTCCTCCAGAATGGCAAATCTGTTGAAGCAATGAACAGGATAAATTGCTTGTCTGGCTGGTTTGGCTCCTCCATTCACGACGGTGAAGCCATCATGGGCGGTGCCACTACCACCCTCCAGCTGCGTGGTGTTGTCTGCTGGTGTCGACGGTACCGCTGAGGGCAAGGGGGCGGTGGGAGAAGGGTTTGGCACCACGGCAACGTTAGCCTGGATGAATTCCTGCAAGGAGGCAACAGTGCGAGAAAGCTGTATTATTTTATTCTGTCCTGCTTCCATCTTCTCTTCTTGCTCCTGCAATCTTGTCTCGAGATACTACCTGGTGAGAGAAAGCTCTATTATTTTATTCTAGCCTGCTTCCATCTTCTCTTCCTGCTCCTGCAGTCGTGTCTCGAGATGCTGCCTGGAGAGACACAGTCGACAGACAACAGAACGCCCTGTAAAAAAGTGAGCTGAGAAGCTACCGTTACAAGTACTGCACTTCTTAGGCGCCATCTTAGCTGAAATGAAAGAGATAAAAATAGAGAGTGAAGGGGATTAGGAAAGGGGGTAAGGTGTGTGAGAGGTAGTTTAGTAATGGAGGAAAGTGAGAGAGAGGAGTAGGAAGGGATGTGAGGTGAGTAAAGAGGGGGAAAGAGAAGCTGTGAGTGAGGTGTGTGAGATCAAGGAGGGTTAGGAAATAGGTGAGGTGAGTGAGAGGGGGTTTGGGAAAGGAGGTAAAGTGGGAGAGAGGAGGAGTAGGAAGGGATGTGAGGTGAGTGAGGTGTGTGAGATCAAGGAGGATTAGGAAAGAGGCGAGGTGAGGTGGGTGAAGGGATGGGTAAATAGGCTGTGAGGTAAGGTGAGTGAGGGGGGGGAGGGCTTAGAAATATGTGGAGGTGAGGGAGGAGTAGGAAGGGCTAATCCTCTAGGGGATTTGTAGTGAGGAGGAGCAGAAGGGAGGTGAGGTGAGCGAGGGTGGGGGGGCTTAGGTGAGGTGACGGAAAGGGGAGTAGGAAGGGTTAATCCTCTAGGGGATTTAAAGAGGGTGTAGTGAAGAGGAGCAGATTGAATCCTCAGGGAATTCAAAGGGTAAGTTGTCGACACACCCAAATCACGCGTGAAAACACTCGGGAACACAACAACACACTCGAAACACACGAAACACTCAGAAACTCAAACATAAGCACGATTAAACACCCTCAAGTCACTCGCAAAAACACCGGAAACACAACAGCACACTCAAAACACTCTGAAACCCACGTAGAACACTCGGAAACAGCCAAATCACACGCAAAAGCACTGGAAACACAACACACTTGAAACACTCTGAAACCCACGCAGAACACTCGGAAACAGCCAAATCACACGCAAAAACACCGAAAACACAACAGCGCACTCAAAACACTCTGAAACCTACGTAGTACACTCGGAAACAGCCAAATCACACGCAAAAACACCGGAAACACAACACACTTGAAACACTCTGAAACCCACGCAGAACACTCGGAAACAGCCAAATCACGCGCAAAAACACCGGAAACACAACACACTCAGAACACTCTGAAACCCACGCAGAACACTCGGAAACAGCCAAATCACACGCAAAAACATCGGAAACACAACACACTCAAAACACTCTGAAACCCACGCAGAACACTCGGAAACAGCCAAATCACACGCAAAAACACCGGAAACACAACACACTTGAAACACTGAAACCCACGCAGAACACTCGGAAACAGCCAAATCACGCGCAAAAACAACGGAAACACAAATCACATTGGCAACCACAGGCAGACACACTTGCAGAAACCACAAACGAACACACACTAAACACGTGTCGGGAAATGACAGGCAACACACAAAGTCCACAAGCGAGAACACACAAACACACGTGAAAGCTAACGCAAAGCCAAATAGCACAACGAAAACACAGGGTTGCCAAGGCGTGCAGCGCGGGTAAGCTAGGCTGTGGTATGCAGCAGTGGGACGTCGAGTCCTCTCAGGAGAGGAGGAGGAGAATGAGAGAGAGAGAGAGAGAGAGAGAGAGAGGCGTGAAAAAAGAGAAATTCTTACTTTCTTTTCTGTTCATATTTATAAGATACACAAAGTAATTGTACGGAGAGAGAGAGAGAGAGAGAGAGAGAGAGAGAGAGAGAGAGAGAATATAAAATTAACTTTCCACTACATGGAGATTACTGGGTAGAGTAGAACAGAACATTTTAAAAATAAAGGGCAGAATATACCAAAAAAAAAAATAAGGAGTGGAAAGAGAGTTAATGGGAGAGAACGGAATGGTTTTATCTCGCTATGAAAGTAAATCAAAACTTCTAACGTTCTTCCCATCACCTCTAAACTTGACCCCCGCGGTAGATTCTATATCCCAGGTGGCGGCTGGGAGAGGCAGACACACGGGCAGAGACTAAACCGCCAGGACAGTAGACAAGGGCTTCTAACGCCATTCCCAGTCCCTCTAAATTTGGCTGCCACGCCCGTCTCCAATCTGTGGTGTCTTACGGGCCCATACGACGCCTGACCAGCCAAAATCAACCGCAACTGCCCGTATTTCCCTCTCTGGCTTACCGCAGCGCTCGTACGTTATCTTTTTTTGACATTTATAGCGCGGTCTTTGGAAGGGGAGCGGCAGGGAAGGAGGCCCAAGAAGAGGAGGAAGGGAGCGGGAGGGAAGGAGGGCTGTGAAGAAGTGCAAGGGAGCGAAAGGAAGAGGAGGCGAGGAAGCAGGAAAAGATAATAGGAAGAAGTAAGGGAGAAGCAGGTGCTGTAAGAGAGAAACAAAGATAGGAAGAGAAAAAGAAGGTGAATGAGTGAGACGAGAAGAAGAAAGTGAAGGAGGGAGAAGCGAAGGAAAATATGGCAGCTGTTTGAGTAATGTGGAGAAGGAGGAGGAGGAGAAAGAGGAAGAGGAGAAGGAGGAGGGTTGTAGGGGAAAGAGAGAGAGAGAGAGAGAGAGAGGAAATGGAGCGAAGAAACGTAAGAGGGATAACCGGTGTGATGGAGGGCACAGTTTTTTTCTCTCTCTCTCTCTCTCTCTCTCTCACATTTATAAAACTCCAACACTTCTTTATTTCTTCTTCCCACTTTTATTTTCTCATTGCCACTCCCTACTCTCCTTCCTCCCTTCCTCCATTTCTTTCCCCAACTTTCTTTTCATAAGCCTTTTCTCTCTCCTGCACTTTTCCTTTCTCAAAGCAAATTCCTAATACCTCTAGTTCTCCTCTTCTTGGTTTTCTTCTGTCTCTTTTCTCTCTCAGTTTACTCCACAACCCTTCCTCCCCAATGCCTTCAGTTACTCTTCTTTTTCTCTCTTTTAATCCTTCCCCCAGACCCATTCCTAATACCTCTAGCTCTACTCTTCTTGGTTATATTTTCAGGAACCTCTCAATTCCTTTTCTTTTGTCTCTTTTCTCTCTCAATTTACACCACAACCCTTCCTCCCAAGTGCCTTCAGTTTCTCTTCTTTTTCTCTCTTTTAATCCTTCCCTCAGCCCCATTCCTAATACCTCTAGTTCTACTCTTCTTGGTTATATTTTCAGGAACCTCTCAATCGCTTTTCTTCTGTCTCTTTTCTCTCTCAATTTACTCCACAACCCTTCCTCCCCAGTGCCTTCAGTTACTCTTCTTTTTCTCTCTTTTAATCCTTCCCTCAGCCTTTTACTTCTATTTATCACATGAACCTTGCCTCTCTCTCTTCTTCGTTCTTATTTTTTTTATCTCCCTCCCACCTTTATCTAATATCTTTCCTCTCCCCCTTTCGGCTTTCCCGACCACCACTCCTGTCTGTCCTATCAATTCTCCTCCATCTATTTTTTTTCTTATTCCTCTCTTCTGCTTTTCCCCCTTCTACCTTCTATCTTATTTTCTACTGCCACAACTTCATCCTCCCACTGCATTGCTTTCTTAACCAGTCGACCTTCCCTTCTTTCTTTCCTCACTCATTTCCCTTCCATATTTCTCTCCCAACGCATCTTTCCTTCTTCCCTTTTCCCTACCTGAACCTTCCTTTATAACCTCCATCGCTTTACTAATCTCAGCATCTACTTTCCCGGCGCCTCCCTGTTGTCTCGCCCACGCAAGGTTGGCAACAGCGCTCCCTTTGCAGCCCAGTCCGAGTAAATGAGTCGCCAAAAAGAAAAAAAAAGAAAATGCTGCGCAATACACATCTAGGAAATTATGACGCCTCTCTGTGTGTGTGTGTGTGTGTGTGTGTGTGTGTGTGTGTGTGTGTGTGTTTGTTTGTTTGTTTGTTTGTTTGTTTGTTTGTTTGTTTGTTTTTTGTGCATAACAATAGTGGGTCTCACCAGGAAGTCACTCGACGGATTGGCCTGGCCCACGGTGTTATAGACTAACTCAGTATGAGTATATGGCGTTGTCGATATCTGTGTGGACACTGAATAGTGATTTGGAGAGGCGTGTCGATGCCTTTGGTACCAAGTGCCTTCGTAGGACCTTGCGGTGTCGCTGGAATGACAGTCGGTGAACGCCAACCCCGGCAAAATTGGCGCGTTGCGCGCCTCCCGGACATCGATCCTGCTCACTCGGTTGTTTCTGTACAAGACAACCCTGAGTGGAGGAGGCCAAGGGGACGCCCCGGTAACTCATAGCTGGGGCAAGTCAGTCCATCCTGCCGGGAGGGACTTGAGATGGACAGGTCAGCTGCATATGAGATTGCTCCTTAGAACAGCTCGGAGTATGGACGGCGAGTGAGTGAAGCAAGGCGCCCCTTGGCTTAGTATTGGTTATCTTCCTTTTCTTTATAAGGTTTCGTAGTGATTTTTCTTTCTGGAGACGTACTATGCTTTACCGTTTTTTTCAGTTATTCATTGTTTTCTCCTTTCT